>NC_085140.1:94975488-95278992 GCF_024139115.2 Armigeres subalbatus | reverse complement strand
GAAAAGTAATTGTTGACCTTCATTATCTGCTAAACCGACTCCAGTGTGACTTAGATTTTATATCAAATATTATTGAGTAAATCAGGCTTCTGAAAAAAAATTTTTACGAGACGAGTGAATAGTGTTTTGGTTAATTCATCACTTTTGCAAAGAGTTTTCTCGATGTGGGTGGTCTAACGTGAAACGGAGGTACCTTGGACATTGGTCCACCATGGAACTTGTTGTCCACACACATTGATTTGTCTGCAAGGAAGATTACGAAGGCTTCGTTTTTTACTTTTATTTTTCACTTTTTCTGATAGTCCTCGATTGCATTCTAAGCCACTTGAATTATCGCGCGTCGGAATCCAATGCAAGGAAACCGGTGTCGTCAGCAAAGTATAAGCATTGAACGTCATCTAACATCACGAGATCTGCTGTAATAAGATGTTGTACAGGAGCTGAGTAGAGCTCTTCGTAGAGTTCCAAAACGAACAGCTTTCCGGTCTGACAAATGATCATTAACTGTAACTTGATAGGAGCGGTTTTTGAAGAATTTTCTCTAGGGTACTACGGAATGTTGAAGAATTGTCTCCTGCTAGACAGAGCCACATCAACATTCGAACCTCTTCGACTAAGGTGTAATTTCATTTGAATTCAGAGGTCGATCACTTTTTTGTATTTTTAAATTTTCCTGAATTTTTGCATTCCTTATAAGGGGTCGTACACTTATTACGTAAGCAGTTTTTCTGGGTTTTTCGACCCTCCCTCCCCCCTTGTAAGATTTTTTTCATACAAAAGATTTTTTAATTATATGGAGCGTAAGATATTGACCAACCCCCCCTCCCCCTCTAAGTGCTTACGTAATATGTGTACGGCCCCTAACCAAAAAAGCCAATCTGAAGCACTCAAAAACAAATATGTTTTCGATCATTTAGTAATAAGGATTCAATAAATTAGTAGTTTGTCAATAACTCATTCCAGAAGCATCACACATTGCAATTTTATTTTTAAATGGACTTCTAGTGCAAATGTCTCTCTACAACTCTGCCTAACAGTTCGTTGTTAGAATTCCACTAATAACGAAGTGATAGTGCTATGTAGTTGAACTTGCTTACACTAAATGATTGGGGGCTACCCCAAATGGTATTATTCCATTTGGCATGACAAGTTTAATAGCCAGGGGCCATTTGGCATATCGACCGTGTGGCATAATAAAGAAAAATAGTCATAATGATTGTTTCGTCCAGGGTGGGACGACCAAGGATGTTATCGATCATTTAGTAATCTGCCTTCGATCATTTAGTAGTTTGTCAATAACTCATTCCAGAGGCTAAATTTCAAAATGTGTTGTATGGTGGACTTCTAGTTCAAAGGTTTATCTACAACTCTGCTTAACAGTTCGTTGTTTGAATTACACTAATAACGGAGCTATAGCGCTAGTAGCAGTAACTTAGACTAAATGATTGCATATTTTGTTATCATTTAGTATAGGTATAGCAACTAGCACCGTAACTCCTTTAATAGTGAAATTCGAACATCGACCTGTTAAAGAGAGTTGTAGAAAAACCTTCGCACTAAAAGTCCACCATACAATACATTTTGAAATTGGGCCTGTAGAATGAGTTATTGACAAACTACTAAATGATCGAACGCAGATTACTAAATGATCGATAACATCCTTGGGGACGACCCTACGTTGTGTTGTTTTTCAACTGTGTGGTTCTCTGGACGACTAATGAGAAAAACTACTGCTTCTGAACTGGACTTATTTATTGCATCCGAGAGGCAGCGTGCCAGCTCTGAGGTTACTTTCAAGACACTGTACAAAACATTCAATTCAGAGTCGCCTTTTATAGGCGACTCTTAGTACGGAAACAATATACAAATTATTGGGGACTTGGGCACAAACATTCAAATTTTAAATCTAATTAGATTTGCAGCACGCCAAACGCTACGTATATAACGCAAGCAGTTGGCGCGAAGCAATAGAACAAAACGATTACACAATTGAAAGACAACTGCACGCACGCTTTTCTCCTTGGCTGAACCACGCTACGATGATGCGATGCGATCGAACAATGATTTTAGGACCATTTGGCATACAAATTAAAAAAAAAACTATAAAAAATCGCTTCACAAGAGTCAACTGTATAATTGCCTTAATCTGGGCAATGCGTGTTTTAAGGAGTGATTTACTTTTTTGCCTAATTCCGGGTAAATTTAAATGGATTTAAATGTATAAATAATGTACTAATTCGCCTTATTCCTAAAAAATATGATTCTTTGAAGATTTTTTTTTTTCAAATGCGTGCTTTGAAAGGATGGAGGATCTATTCGTTACAATACTTCCAAGCACATGCATGCATGCTTTCTCTATGTAAGGAGAAATCGTGTGCTTTAAAAGATGAAATCATCAGAGAAGGTGAACGTATGCGATATAATCATAACCGTTATGATTATTACAAACGGCAACGCGATGAATATCAGCCTAGCTATTCAGGTCGAAGTGGATATCAAGGCGTAAACCCTGATCATAACGTGATTTGTGATTTTTTGTAAATTAAGAGATATTTCGAAAATCGATGTGGATAATATTGAATCAGACATACAATCACGATTTCCAAAAGTTATTGACGGTGATTTTTCATATCCAATCACAGGATTTGAAGCTGACCTTGTCCTGAGAAAGGATAGACCTATATTTAGGAAAGCCTACGATGTGCCGTTCAAATTAAGGGAAAAAGTTGTTAACCATTTGGATTCACTAGAAAAGCAGAATGTTATTACACCGATACAGGCACAATTGCAATGCACATCGAAATCAACTAAAGGTCATGGTTCCACGACAATCCAGGTCGACGATCCGGTTGCCAATACAAAGACAGAAATGACGACGAGCATCAATTGACGCTGAGGAAGAGTTTTTCGGGTTCCAGAATGGAGAGATCGCTGCTAGGAAGGACTATGCCAAGCAAGGGAAACAAGAGCATACAAGAACTAGTCCCATCAGAACGGGAAGCGTTTCGCGATCGAAAAGAAGAAAAGTCGATGAAGAAAATTGAAAAGTTTGAAAGACCCAGTAGCAATGTACACAGTCGTAATTTGACATTAAGTCCTGGTATATGCATTAAATTATATAAGAAAAAAGTAAAATTTAAGGTTGTCAACAATTACGATTTTGTATAAGTTAAAGGATTGAATAACTTCAAACTCAATAAGGAAATGTAAAATTTTGTCAGACAATTGACGTTCTAAGTCTATAACAAATTCATTCAGAAGTATGTTAAGTAGTGAATTTGAGAATGAGTATCTCTAATGTTATTAAAATTGATAATGAATTAATGTCAGTTCTAAAGGAAAAAGGATTGTCATAATCGATTAAATGGGTTAAACCCTTTCAGAGATGAAACAATAATTGAGAAACGAGAGAGTAAAAACGATAAATTACGATGTTCGGTTTCCTTCAATAAATGCTCACTGAAGTCGTTCTCTTATTCCTTGAACGACAATTTAAGTAGACGTGCTTTTATTATCAGGATTTAAGAAACCCCGTTTTGGATATTTTTTAGAGTCATCTACTCTTTTGCCTTTTTCCGGAAAAATGTATACTTTTAAAGAAGGAGTCATCGATTCTTGCATTATTCCGGGCAAGTACCCAGCTAACAATTTTGGTGCTAAAAGCTTCAACTTTTAGCCTTTAGCTGTATAATATTCGAATAAAAGCAGCCAATGCTGAATAAAAGAAAACCCTCCGCAAATAATCCCTTAAACTTCAACTCGACTATTACCCAAATATCTATCAGCTAGTCAGTTTGGACCGAATTTATTTAATCTTTTATCGTTTATGCAGCTTTCACATAGTCATAAAACAGCTCTGTCTGAATTAGCAACAAAGCTTATCGGTTAATGTAATTGAGTTGCTTGTTAGCAACTTCCCATATTACGGTGAGTAGCATTCACAATGAAAACGTTTTCTCTGTTGTTATAGCACTAACAATATAGCATAATGGCGCTATAAATTAACTAACGAAACTTTTAGGCAACTTCTGTATCTTTGAAGATTATACAACGTTTAAGTAAACCTTATACTGCTTCTTTTAATAGCTTATTAGTATGGAACGTCAAAACCGATTTGATTTTTGTTGCCGGAGCTGTGTATGAGCTATTGATTTCTGTAATGCAGCTACAAAGGTAGTCACATGCTCTTATAGCAACTGACAAAGCGCTGTCATGAATGCTAGCAGTGTAAGAAAACAAGCCATTTAGAAGCGGTATTTCTCTTGACGGCTACTGTTAAACGATTAGCAGCAGAAAAGCATGTATACAGATCGAGAAAATGTTGCCTAAAAACAATTTCAGCGATTGATGTTGCATAAAAGTTAGCCAACAGAACATGCTGATAGATGTTTGAATAATGGTTGAAATAATGCTGAAGGCATAATTTTTAAGCTTATGTGCTAAAAGATAGATGTATGCCTCTTTCTAACGTTTATACAGCATGAATCTGAAAATAGCGTTAGTAAAACAACCTATGGGGTATGCGAAGAAGCACATCCATAATTTTCTTTTTTATTTACATATGTCAAAGTGACGGTGATGACAGAGCAGCGGCCATTGAATCAGGAGATCAGGAGTTCGAATCTAGGTAGCAACAAAATTGATATTTCAGTTTTCACAAAAAAAAAAAAACATTAAATAAACTACGAAATTTACTCTCCTCTTAAATTATATTTAATCAAATTGAATTCAGTGGCTGTATAAAACTTATTTAGCAGATTCAAAACATCTGAATAAGCGCCATTGAAGCGAATTATATTATTAAATGGTTTAGTAAAGATTGAGAAAAAAATGTGTAACATACTGTAAGGTAGTTGTGTAGGCACGTCAAAAATACCTGAATAGATTCGCCAGATTTGCTGGTAAAAGAATTGAATAGAAGTTCTTGATCATATGTATAGCACACATATTCAGCTTGAAGCCGTATAGACGAGTTGAAATTACATTTACATTGACATTAAATGTTAGTTGGGTACGTACTTTAATAGAAGGAGTCATTTACTCTTTTGACTTTCCCCGCGCAAATGCGTACTTTTAAAGAAGGAGCAATCTACTCTTGCCTTAATCCGGACAAATTCGTACTTAAAAAAAAAGGGTCTTCTACTCTTTTGGCTTATTTCGGGCAAAAGCGTGCTTTTAAATAAGGAATCGTCTACTCTTTCGCTTTTTCCGGGCGAATTTTTTGCGTAATTTTCAAGAAGGAGTCATCTACTCTTTTGACTTATTGCGCGCAAATGCATACTTTTGAGGGAGTCATCTATTCTTTTACCTTATTCCAGGCAAATGCATACATAAAAAGAAGGAGTCATCTACTCTTTTGCCTTATTCCGGGCAAATACATACTTTTAAAAAAGGGGTTATATATTAATATGATTAACTTTTTTTTTGGGCATTGTGCCCATTGTATTTGATACATTTTTTTAACGTTCATGCCAAATGGCCTCGAGGTACCCAACAAATTATGCCAAATGGCATTATGCCATATGTGCTTCCCCCAAACGATTGCAATGTTGATATCATTTAGTATAAGTTACTACAACTAGCGCTTCAACTCAATGTAATTCAATTCAAACAACGAATTATTTTTAACTAGAAGTCCACTATTTATAACACATTTTGGAATTCAACCTCTTGAATGAGTTATTGACAAACTACCAAATGATCAAACCCTAATTCTTAATTATTTGAAAACAATCTTGCTTACAAATAAACCTGGACAAAACAAAGTGTAGTAAAACGGATTACCATGACTAACACGCCACACACCAACAAAAACACCGAAAAACCATATCAAGCATACTCACATCCCATTTCTTCTCGGTGGTTTTCATGGCTTCGCTCTTCAGATTGTCCGGTCGATCGCTAACGTACACTTTCGGCGGTGAAAGCGTAGGAAGCGGCCCCAAATTGTTGCTCCCCAGCGGACTGGTAGCCTTCGGTCCCGCCGTCGACATATTCACCAGGTTGGCATTCTTCTGCGAGATGAGATTGTTCTTGCGGGTGCCGCGCTTCATCCAGAGGGTGTTGTAGTGCTGGACGTACTTGGATATCCGTTGGTCCATTTCGTCGGTGGTCAATTCATCGGTGTCTTCATCGCGCAGGTTAGCTGGATGATGCTGCGGCTTGGGCGTCCCGTTCAGTTTGTTGTCCACGAACACTTCCCCGTTTCGGATGTTGACGGACACCTTTGGGTCCGGAGTTTTCTTGCTGGGATGGAAGAGCGAGTCCTTGTCGATGTTGAGCGAGTAGGGTTTTTTGTAGTTGTTCCGCACGATTACGGGATTGAGAACGGCCAGATCATGATCGTTCTCGCTTTCGTGGTACTGAATGTCGATGATTTTGTACGGATTCGGTGGTGGGGATTCGGGTGAAGCAGGTTGCGCTAGGTCTTCATCCTCTAGAAGCTCCATGGAGCGGAGTAACTTCGCCCGTTGCCGCTTCAATTCGGATTGCGCAGCTTTCTGAAGACGGCTGTTTTCCAGCGCTTGGTGGCAGATTGTGCAGAGGGTTCGTTTGGAAGATCGCTTCATTGCGCGGTTGCAATTGGTGCAAAGTTGTTCTATACGTTTGTGACAACTAACGCAGAGCTCGTTGGCTTCTTTTCTGGGGGGTTTTGTAGACGGATGATGAAGATGATGCTGATGTGCGTGCTGACGATGATATCGCTGGTGTTGTGGAAGAAAGGATCGGTCGATGTCAGCGCGACAGTTTTTGCAAAACTGATAGCGTTCGTAACCCATGGATTCGCTGGAAGAATCGTAGTCTAGTTCGGAGGATAGTGTGGAGGGCGTGAAACTGGAAGCTTTTTCGTTTTGGGCAGAGTTGCTGAAGTAGCGGTAGACTTTCTCTTTTTCCGGTTTTTGCTGTAGAGGGTCCAGGTAGACCTCTTTGCCGTTTTCGGACAGGGTTTTCCGTTGGTCGTCGTACGGGTTGAAGACTTTGTGATCGTTTTCCAGCTTGGACAACAGCTGCAGGCGTCGAATGTGGTTCTGTTCGTTAGCAATGCGAATCTGTTTGGATTGTTTTTGGGATAAGTCAATAACAAATGTGGAAACAGTACGTGTTTTGTACTAACCTTTTCGGATCGCATTTTTTCCCTTTCCAATTCTTCCTCAAGTTGCATGGTTTTTAGTTGTTGCTCTAAACGGCTAAATGAACAGAATTGTAAATTCGAAATACTACATATTAAAATGTATAATTCGTGTAACTGAAACATTCAGCTTTAAATTTCTACGCTCGTTAATGGCGGCTTTTGTATAAGTTTCAGACACTAATTGGAAGTCTGCAGTTAAAAAGTGGTAGGCAATTAAACAAAGAAGACATAAGTTTTCCGCACTTCGTGACCTACCAACTAAGTGGTAGTAAATTTCAACACTAGTTAACTTATATATGAAACAAATAAAGCATGAAATACTATCTCACACATCGCGATCTTACCGACCTCTAAAACTGAATTGTTACTTGAGAAGTAAACCTTTACAAACCTGGTCAGCATCTCTTCCTCTAGTTTCTCCTTTTCCCGCAATCGTTCGACCTCCTTCCGCTTCTCCTCGATCTGTTTGATCAGTTCTTTTTGGTACTCCAACTTGCGTCGACTCTCCTCCTGCAAAATACGAAACAACCGAACGGAACCAAACAAAAACGGAAACAACTTAAGTAAATTTTGAAGGAGACCTAATCAACACATAAGACGAAACAGAAGAACTACTACAGGAAAAAAAAAACATCCACAGGACAGAGAGAAAACAGAGAGAGTAATACATTGAGAAGAAGCGTTCCCCGCTCGTTTCGGGGAGCGAACCGCACGGTGTCTATCCTCCGCCGAGCAGAGGAATTACTAAGAGGGGTGTTGGTGGGGGGACCTACTTCCGCTAACATCCTGTTGCGCCGGTCGACGGTGTCTGTATTGAGAATGGCAGAGAGGTCAGTGTGGACCAGATCTTGCATGTGCTTTTCGCGGGGGCTACCTTTGCGCACGTAGGACCCAGCTCCCGTGTCACTGGCCAACGTTTTCCGGATGGTCGGGATCTGGCTGGGGCTGCTAGTTTGGGCAGTTGGGCTCAGGTAGTGCTTGGTGGCTGGTGCCGGTGGGTTGATGCCGGTGTTGGTTCCCTTCTCGGTAGCTGTCTGGGTCTGGGCGGCTTGGTCGCCGTACTTTTCCATGTACTGCTGGTGTTTGGTGGTAACTTGTGGGATCTAAAACAATGAAGCGTAATTTGAGTTTAAGAATGAAAAACAAATTTACTAAATATTCGAGGTGCAGAAGTAAACTAACATAAGATAATCTCGCGCATTCAATATTATACAAAGCTACCAATTGATTGCCATTAAGTAATTTTGAAACTACGAATTTGATTAAACGGAGATGATAGTTTACCACGTTTGCTAAGTGATTTACATTTTTCAGATATTCCTGATAGTCGGCTTGGCGGGCGCGGGACAGCATCGATTTCTTATCGTTCTCGATCTTGTTGAAACTAGGGAAGTAAGAGTAGAAGGTGTCCGAAACCCACTTTTCCATTTCATCCTGTGAATGGGAGAAGAAAATAGGAAACGAGAAGTTAAATCAAGTGAAATCTATTTTGGGTCGCCGTGAGCATAGTGGTACTTTATTTCTGGCTTCCGGTCGGTATGCACTGACGTTAAACATTATTCAATCGATTAGTCAACTATGAGCCATAACGTACAAACGTTTGAATAACTGAACTGTTTCTATACAATTGATGCAAAACCGTTCGAGTTTTTATGACGGAGAAGAAGTGAAAGTAAGATCATTAAGAAAATAAGTACGTTGCATCATTTTTTTAAACTCTGTAATACAGTCAACCATGCATTATTATGATTATTATAGAGTTTTGGTACTTCCTTTTTTGGATCCCAGTACAGCTTCACGAAACTATTTTCTAGAACCAGGACAGGTACATATTTATAGTAGGCGAAAAACTGGTCAACCAAGTCTTGCTTTGAGGTCTGAGGGAAGAGTTTTCCGTAAAAAAAACACGTGGTAGCTCTCTTTGAGAGAGAAAATCGCACGATTTATTCCGCCAGAATAAAGATGTCAGTTTCGCCAAATTTATTACATCGTTGTTCAGTTTACAATTGCTTGAGAATTTGCTGTAAACTTTTGTTCCCCAAAGGGACTGGCAACAATGGGGAAGAATCTATAGGGTGTCGACTCAAATTTGAGAATAAAATTCCCTGATTTTCTCTGATCCGAATAATTGTATTTGTATTTGTTTTTTTATTCATCGGACTGTGTTGTCTACATGAAATTCTTAAATCTAATGGTGGTCAAACAATAAAAACATTAAAGATGGCTCAGCAAGCGGCTGCGAAATCTGGATGTATGTAGAGATGTTGAAATCAAATTCATCGGACACTTCGTTGAAGCGATGGATCATGGCGACAATGGAACTGTTTGCAGCATAGTTAGTAGCTTGTGGCTCCTCGTGTAGCAGCGCTCGCGCTCGAAGCGTCCGGACAGGTGCGTATAAACTGATCCTCGACAGCAACTCAGGAGCATCGTATTCAGATGATAAAAGATATGAATGGCAATGAAAACACACTGAGCCACATTCCTCCGCTTGGCTAGAGTATCCAACCCGAGTAGACGACAGCGATCAGCGTAAGCAGGCAAGTTCAACGGGTCATTCCATGGAAGGTGGCGCAAAGCATATCTGACGAATCTTCTTTGGACAGCTTCGAACCGGTCACTCCATACAGCCTGGTAGGGATTCCAAACAACAGATGCAAACTCTAGTATTGAGCGTACCAGAGAGCAGTACAGTGCTTTGAAACACAACGGATCTTGGAACTCATTGGAGATTTTAAACATGAACCCAAGCTGGCGATTGGCTCTATCGATGGTATTTGAGAAGTGGCGGCTATAGGTAAGCTTTTCATCCAAAACAACTCCTAGGTCTTACACATGATCAACTCGTTGAAATTAAGAACCAGCAATACTGTAGTCAAACTAGATGAAATTAGTCGTTCGTCGGAAACTTATGACACAGTACTTCGGAATGCTCAGAACCATCATATTCCGAGTACACCAGTCATGGAAGATTTCGAGAAGGTTCTGTAGCTCATAGCAGTCAGTGAGGTCTCGGACAATTACATACATTTTAAGGTCATCGGCAAACAACAGCAGCATACCTCCACGTTGCAGTATAAGGGTTACATCGTTTATAAAAAGCGAGAATAGTAATGGTCCAAGGGTGCTACCTTGTGGAACTCCAGAAAGGTTCGAGAAACAGTCGGACGAGCTGTTTCCAATACTGACCGACATTTGGCGTCCAACCAGATATGATCTGAGCCAAGTGCATAAAGCAAAAGAACAGCTCATTTTTTTTAGTTTTGCAAGCAGCAAGTCATGATTAACTTTGTCGAAGGCAGATTTTAGATCGGTGTAAACGGCATCTATTTGGAATTTTTTTCACATGTTCTCCATGCAAAACGAAGTAAAACTGGTAAGATTCGTTTCCACAGAGCGGCCGGGAAAGAAACCATGCTGATAGGGGCTGATGTAATTTTTGCACGAAGCGAACATTCTATCGTTCATCAGCGACTCGAACACTTTCGACTCCACTCCGAGTGATGTAATGCCACGGTAGTTTTTCACATCACGTTTGTCGCCTTTCTTGAAAACTGGGAACATAGTAGAGCATTTCCACTGCACAGGAAATTTACTCTGCTGGAGTAATAGGTTGAATAGTAGACAAAGTGGAACAGCTAGAATATCAGAGCATTTCTTCAGCACGGCCGAAGGAAGAACGCTAGGTCTAGGAGAAAATGATGATTTGGTCTGACGTATCGCTGACAGAACCATTTGAACGTCTATATCAAAGACATCCACATCCACTACATTACTAGGTACTCCACTCACCGCTCTATCAGTGTCATCCTGAGAAGGCTAATAGCTTGAGAATACACTTGACAAGTGTTTACCAAAAAGACTGCATTTCTCCTCAGTATTCAGCGCAATGTCGTATCGAGGAAAACACTTGACAAATTCACGAAAGACCAAAACTTCTTAGGGTGTCGTCGGAGATTTTGTTGCGTGAGATGAACATAATGTTTGTAACGAAGTTTATTATACTGCCGATAATCATTGCTGGCAATGTTGAAGTTCCGTTTAGTGAAGGCACACCGTCGATAGGTATAAGCGCGAAGAGCTCTAGCGCGCACTCTTTTCAGGTTGCGTAATAGAGCATTAGTCCACGGTGGCTTTCGCTTCGGTACAGTGGCTGAAACGCAGTCACGTAGCAGACAGTTGAAGCGGTCTACAGCTGATTCGATGTCCAGGCGGTCTAAAACATTTCAGTCAATACGGGACAAGCATTGTCGGAGCTGTTGAAAATCGGTTTTGCGAAAATTGAGTCGGTCGTCCCTCACAGGTCCATCGGAACGTAGATTAAATCCGTTGTCAATTGATACATCCAACGCAGGATGATAGTTGTCAAGTGGCACAACGGCGTCCGGAGCCTCAAGGACAGTGCATTCATGCAGTGAATAATCATTGATAAACACCAAGTCGAGCATGTTTGATTGAAAGTTGGAAATCCTGTTGATTTGGCTGAGTCCAAGAAAAGCAATTCCATAGACTAGTTGGCGACTAGCAGGTGTAGTTGTAGACGAAAGCGGATCAGGAAACGTATATCCATGGTGCGAGAGAGACCAGACAAGTCCTGGTTGATTGAAGTCTCCAAGCAGAAGAACCACATCCGATGATAAGGCCAAAGCGGAGGCAAATTCTGTAGCACCAAGATGAAGTTGTATTACACTGCAATCATGTCGTCGGTCGAGAGGAATGGACGAGGCATCGATGAAAACGCTGCGTCTAGAGAGACTTATTTTGGCCCAAACAGTCTGAATTGAATTTAATTGTCCGACGGCGATCTGACAGGAAATAAGCTCATTGGAAACATCAACAAACGCAATAGCACGCGAGAGCTATTAGATATACTGCGATTCACTCTATAAACGACGAAGCTGTCACAGAAAAGTTGGAGTGGGTTGATTCTCCCATCAAACCAGCTTTCGGTGAACACATAAACATCATACTCGTTATCAAGCACAGCCAGATAAACGTCGTCCAATTTGGTAGAAAGTCCTCTAGTATTTTTGTAATACACTCGTTCCTAGTGGGAGCGGTGTCCACAACGGAAGTTGAAACCGAACTGAAAAGCGGCGAATTTTCAGGCAGCGACAGATCATTAACGTGATTATACTCGCCTGGTGAACCAAATCGGAAGTCCCGTATACCATCACCGACCACAGGACCGGGACGACGAGGATGGCGGGTGACATTGGAAGGCACGACTGGGTCGGGAGGCTCAGAGGCTTCCTTAGTATTTATTACAGGGTGTCCCGGATCCAAAGTTGCAGTAAATGATGATAGAATGCTTGTTTCCGATGCAGGAGCACTGACAATACAGTCGAATGGTATGGTCTAGCTGGAAGCCGGAGAAGCATCAGGTACCGAAAGTATATAATTAGGAGGATACTCGCCTGAGGTTGGAGTGCGGAAACCCCCTACGCCACCACGCCACCTCCGACCACACGACCAGGACGATGATGAACGATGCTGCAGAGCTCGAATGGGTCGGGGTGGTAGGAGGAATCCTCAATACTTATCGAAGGTTGTCCAGGATCAGCAACAGTAGATTTTATGTTTTTTTTTTAAATCCAAGATTAGTTTTTTGAGAAATCAACAAACTCTCTTAGCCGGATTCCGGTGGGCCAAGACGATGGTTCGAGCACCAATTCTTTGAGATCAGGATCCAATCCGATATTGTAGTATACGAAAGTCAAGGTGGTCACATCTCTGCCTCTGGGAACAGCGAATCATCTCAGCAGCATCCGAAATATTCAAACAATGTGAGACTATTTTCTGCACGTCGCTATCATTAATTAGCGGATTCAATCCTGTCATGTACAGCCAAAACTTATCCGGTTTGGCGGCTTGCATAATAGACGGCACGGAAAGTTGAAATTCGCCAAGATCAATACTTTTCGTTCCGCTTACAGCAGCAGTGCATTCATCCAGCCTACGGTCATCTCGGCGGCGTTTAATACCAAGCCTCGGCCATGCCGACGGCGAGGAAACAGGAATTGATTTGAACGGTTTAATTGATTGACCAGCAAAATTATCGATTTTCTGGCTCAATTTTTCAACCACTGTGAACAGCTCCTGCACCTGTTTCGGTATTTCAGCAAGCTGTGGCATTTCATCGGGTTGGCTCCTGGGGTTGTCCGCCAGATATGCGCGAATGGAACGGCCGTTCAATTCAGTTCGGCAAGGAGGACAAATAAACATTGCCTTCCCTGATGCGAATGCTTCTTCGATGGAGCGATAATTAAAACTACAGCACTGCTAGTTGATGTGGAAAGAAGCCTCACAGAAGCCACAACAAATTGGCTCGAGATCGTTTATCTCCTGTTTGCACTCGCCGCATTGTTTTTTTGCCATATTGCACTCGTACCCGCTTTCAACACAGCAGCAAACCAAAAGTTTTGACGACGTTGAAACAGTGGTAAATTATCGTTCTTCGCTATTCCACAATATACACGCACAATGAGCACAAATTTTTACAACTTAAAACACAAAAACTACGGTTTAAAAAGCTAATTAGCGTTCAAAATAACTGCTAGACAAAATAAACAACTTGCATCGGCAACGAACGCACACACATTTCAATTAAATGCGTAGAACTCCTGAAAGGTTATCATAATTCAGCATAACTCACACCTTTCCAAAATTGGCTCCAATTGATGTTATAACGGACTTCTTCAAATCGTTGAAGTTTTCATTATCTTTCTGGAAATTTGTGTGAAATCTTGTATCTTTTGACACGACTTTTGAACTATTTCCAAACAATCGTGGGAGCTTCTAGAAATCCTTCTATTTTCGTTAAGAAAATCTTACGGATTAGGTATTTTTGTGGACATTGAGAATACTCCACTGGCAATAGTTAAGTATACTTATGGAGTAAGAATTGCAATGCAATGCCTACAACCTCACATAAATCCATTCAGCACTTACAGTAAGCCCAGGAAAACATTCTAACCACTGCAATACTTCAAACATTTTGGTCTGAATACACTGAGGTCGTTTATTTTGTTGCGATTGTGGCCTTCGGATTAAATGAAACATGGCTCAATGGAAAAGATATCCAATAAAAATTAGGTCATTTTTGTGAAGCATAACTAGTTTCATTGTGTTATTTAAAGAAAGTTCAACTACTATCAACTCGATGTCAGACATTTACAACAAGCAATAAAACTTTCTCTAAGGAACATTTAATAGAGTTTTTTGAAGATCTCATGGCAATATATTTGAACATTCCTTGACATATTGTTTGTATGAATCCCTCCAAGAACACATTTCAATTCTAATTTGAGTAATTTACCAAGTTTTTGGAGCAAAGCTTTCGAAAAAATACTGAACATCCATCGTGGAGCTCCAGTATGAAACCAATCGAGAGCTCTTGGAAATCCTCATTGGAAAATTTTGTGCAGGGAAGAATTATCTTCAGAAAATATGCCAAAGAATTTTCATCGAAGTAATTTCTGGACAAAATTCCAAGCATCAACCAGAATATTTCCTGATAAGATAGTTTTATAAACATCAAAAGCATCGTATGTAAAACTGAAACATTGCCATTGACAACAACATTGTTCTTCTCTTGCATCCGAGTATGGTTATGGAGTATCGAGTATTGAGAACATCGCCACCTACGTACATGAGGTAGACCATATGATGCTTTTATCTACTATCATTATCTCTACCAATAATTTGACCACCTAAGGACGTGAGGAACGATCAATGACTTTATAAGCCCACCATCAAATGAAAGTTCACGAAATGTTTTTTGAACATTACCTACAGAATCTTGTTTGGAGATGATGCCGATGATACCGTCATAGATCCACAAAGATAAAATATCTAGTTGTTGGTTGTAGGTTGAACATTCTTGATGAACTATGGTCCATTTCAGGCATTTGATTCCGTTTCGACTGCTTTCAATAGACAATTTCAAAAAAAATTGGACGATAAATTTTATAAATTAATGTGATATCTGAGGTTTTTCATTAGAGTTAATTACTTGCTATATAGACAGCCATTTAAATGTATCAAGATATATCGCATTCCAATACAAAATTTTCAATTATCTTCAACTTATCTGCTTTTGAAAACAAAGATTTGATGGATCGTAGTAATTATCGCTAACAAACTGACATGTTTTTTCGGTACTCCATTTTTTCCTGCTGATTTTCAAGACATAGCGAAATCTAGTTTCGAAAAGAAGTAACCGCTATACGAAAGCTATAATCTACTTACGGATAAAATCCCTTTTTGGGATTCGTCCCCCGTATAAAGTCGATTTTCAAAAGCTATTGATACATCAATCAACCATTATCAAACCATCCCTAGAAACATAGAAAAGAAGGATCGGAAATTTCCAAAATGGTCCATTACTACTTCCACGGGGCGTATGTCAAGCAGGAACCCTGTCTACAAGAATCTCTAAAAAAAATATCCTAATCTAATGTTGACTCAACAGTGACCATTTTAGCAACGTGGCTATGGAATCTCTATTATTGATCTATAATAAAGATTAATAGAAAGAAATCGATTATCATGGGGAACATCGAACATGTAATATGTAGTGGGCCCGGAGTAAACATTTAGTCTAGATAAATAAGCTTTACAGCTTGAATTGAAAATAATCACTCTGAATTTTCAGTTTTGTGATCTTTTTCTCGGACCTCAATCAAAATCAGGGACAGAAAAAGTCATTTCAACTACACTTAAACAGCTGACATCCAACACACAATCAAGTTGCTAGTCCTTCCCGAATTTGAATGTGCGAATGAATAGGACGGCATGTGCACGAACAGCAGCAAGCGACGACTCTCGGTGTCAGCGTTGTTTTGTGCGGTGTCAAAATGAATCTTCAGCTTGGCACATTGATATTCAATTTGAAATCTCAAAATATGAATATCATTTCATACTGCGGTGCATGGATTCAACATTTTGAAGTCAGATTCCTAAAATATATGCATCTGTTTAGTATATAAAGTAAAATAATCATCATTTATCGGTACAAATCAACCGCAATTCAAAATATTCATTTCAGCCCCGGTAGATATTCATTTTTTACGCTCGATTATCAATCGGCTATTGAAGATCGGGCGGTAGATTTGGTATGGAAGTTTGACAGCATGCTGCGAGATGTTCGTGCCTGCATTGCCGAGCGTCTGATCAAAACAAACACGAATCAATGACGAAGCTGCCTACTGAGCATCGATGCAACTGATAGTAAAACGAAGATTTCCGTCCTTGATCAAAATTCCTTGATTCCCAGGTTTTTCAGGTAGTCGACACTGATCTAATCACTCGTGCAGCGGATTGGCGAGAGAAAAACAGCAGCGTCGACCAATCACGGATTGGGGAGATCAAAATAAACAAACACCAGCTGATTTAGGAATATGAAAACATGTGCGTTTTCTGGAACAACATTGGAAAATATCATAAAAGATTTATTGTACGAAGGTTACAAGGCAAATAAGACAAATAAACCAAATAATTATTTTCTGACATTCCTCCAGATATACATAGGTCCAGATGTTTGTCCAGGAATTTCTTCGATTATTCCTCCAGATAT
Organism: Armigeres subalbatus; assembly: GCF_024139115.2. Taxonomy (NCBI): domain Eukaryota; kingdom Metazoa; phylum Arthropoda; class Insecta; order Diptera; family Culicidae; genus Armigeres; species Armigeres subalbatus. Next base: position 95,262,283 of record NC_085140.1, on the reverse strand, counting down.
TCCTCCGGATATTTCACCGGGAATTCATCCGGAAATTCCTCCAGTAGTTCGTCCACTAATTCTATTGGATTTTCTTTCAGGAATTCGTCTGGATATTCCTCCAGGAATTCTTCCGAATATTTCTTCTGGAATTCGCCCGGATATTCGTCCAAGAATTTCATCGGATATCCAGATATCCATCCAATATATATTCTCTGAAAACTTCCTTTGGATAATCGTCCATAAATTCCTTCGGACATTCCTCGAGGAATTCTCTCGAATATTCCTCCAGGAATTCTTCCGGATGAATCCTTAGAGAAATATCCGAAGGAATTCGTGAAGGAATATCCGGGGGAATTTTTCGGAGGAGTTTCTGGTGGAACACCCAACAAAAGTAAACAAAACGAGGTTTTTAATACAACATGACAATCACACGCGACACGTAACAAAACAAAACTGCAGTTCCGTCAATCGTGCACTATGGAAAACCGACCAATGTACAGCGACGTATGTGCAGCATACCGGTGTATGTAAAATTTTATCGTTTTTCACAGAGAATTTGAATGAACTGAGCTATGATGTGCAGCACGCTTATACCTTGTCATGCATTGATGCATGCCAGCGAAAAAAATTGAAAAAGGTTTAGTTTTAAAACAATTTTAGAAAAAGTTTTGCCAACTTTCTGCAATCCTCATAATTGTTAGGTACATACGTCGTTATGAAAAATTATGCTTGAAATATCCGGAGAAATTTGTAGCGGAATATCCAAACGAATTTCTGGGAGAATATCGGGAGGAATATCTGAAGGAATATCCGGAGGAATTCCTTGTGGAATATCCGGAAGAATTCCTAGAGGTATATACGATGTAATGTGTTAAGGAATTCTTGAAGAATGTTTAGATAATTTCTTAGAGGGAATTCCAGGAAAATTCTTGGATGAATATCCGGGAGAATTCCTAGAGGAATATCTAAAGAAATATCTGGAGGAATATCCGGACTGATTGCTGGAGGAATATGCAGGCGAATTCCTGGAGGAATATCCTGACACATAGATAACATAGAAATTCCTGGATGAACATCTGGACAAGGATTGTTAATCGATAAATCGTCGGATTAACGCCAACTTCGATAACGATAACGGTTGTATGATGATGCTTTGTTGACGATAAAGTGAGCGTTGAACTAACGTTATCGCTATCGAGTATTCGTTGATTTATCGGTAATTATCGAGTTAACTGTAAAATGTACTACAATTAAAAGTGCAAATATTCACAAGTTGGGTTTAAAATATCTATTTTAAGTATTGTATCGCCTTACAATATTCAGAAACGCCCTTAAATCCTGGAATTAAATTGGGATTCAAGGAGATCACCAAATTGATTATTTCGGTCAATCATTAAAATTCTTACAGAGTCGCAGTTGTCCATAATAGAGAACCGAGAGAATTTTTAATGTATATGCGCTTATGTTTAATCTAGCATGAATAACAAAACTATGTTTAAGATCTGGAGCACCCAGTTAGGGAGCGGGACCATTTGGGCAGCACCCCCTATTCCCGTCCGCAACGTTAATAACTTGACCGCGTTCCAACCAAATGGTTTGATTGTTTGTACATCTCTAGATATCGACAGAAACTAACCATGTACTAAAAAAACAACTAATTCGGTTGTAATGCGCTCGAGTAATGAACGATGCTGACGGGAATATGGGGTATTGCCCAAATAGTTCTCTACCCTATATGATTGTTTTATGACTCACAGTGTAGACCAAACTCCATAGCCTGCCTGGAACGCAGCACTACAGATCGCTGCCTCAAATAAATTTCTAGTACTTGGATCCCAATATGTAATATTTACTCAAAACGTGTAAACTGCTTATAAACATAACCGACAAGCTTTTCAGATGGTTCACATAATGAAAACGATTCATTCAATATAGACATTTCTCGCTTAACTTTTCTAAAGGACCTTAGAACATTTTTTTCGTGAATTAATTCGAATAGCGCAATCAACAGAACAAAGCAGAACAGAAAGCTTTTCATTGCAGTATACAAATTAATTCATAAAAAATGTTACTTAAATCCTTTTGAAAAGTTAAGAGAGATTTTTTCTTTTTAGGCAAGTAGAGATACTATCCCTTCTTTGAGGGATGTACTTGCGCGGCCGAAGATAAGAGAGGATACGAATCCATCTTTCAATTCGGGCTTTTTCTTGGTTTAAGGAAAGGGCAGATAATAGGTTAATAGGATTTTTTAATAGGATACATATGTCCGACAGCAGGCAAGAGATAATATGACTATTTCCTTCGTTTCAGTCATTTGCTCGCTTCGAGGCTCGGTTTAAGGCAAGGGATGATATGATCTACTTTTTGAGGGATGCTCAACAGAAGGCAAGAGAGGATATGACTCCTTCTTTCAATTCAAGCCTTTGCTCGGCTAAAGGCAAAGAGAGATTTGATTCCTTTTAAGAGGGATGCATTTGCCCGCTAGAAGGCAAAATATGAGAGGATATGAGTCCTTCTTTCAATTCGGACATTTGCTCAGTTTGATCCCTTCTTTGAGGGATGGATTTGTCCGGCAGAAGGCAAGAGAAGATTTGGATCCTTCTTTTATTTCAGGAATTTGTTCGATTCAAGGAAAGGGCAGATAGGACATCATCTTTCAAGTTGAATATTTGATCTGTTTAAGGCAAGTCGAGTCGTGATTCTCCAGTAAGCAGAGCGATCGGTCGGTCGTCGAAATTTTATTCTGCATTGTGCGGGTAATTTTATCAGAAGGTGAAAATTTAGTTCGCATCCAGTTGTGTAGTGCGGTCGATAATTTAAATAATTAACGTTCGTTCGATTGTTTTTGTTTTTATTCAAACTACACGCTATACACGGCAGACCGTTTACCAAAACGAACCCTGCCACACTCCCTACCTCATTACCCAACATCCCAGTGATTTCTCGTGGAAGTGCAGATGATTCGTCGGCTTCTATCAAAGTGAGTATCACGTCAACAATTTCCTACCAATATCGGCAGAATAGAATATTATGCATCTTTAAATTCATACATTTGCTCTTTCGAGACACACGAAAATATGATCCTTTATTTAAAATGGGTCCCGGTAGACAGCGTAAGAGAGGATATGATTCCTTGCTTAAATTCAGGCATTTGCTCCGTTCAAAGGTGTGCTACTTAGTTGTATTCAGAGATGATAATTGAGAGATTTTTTCATTCTCTTTGGAATTTCAACCCTGATAGTGTTATATACTATGCTCGTCATTTCGTGACATTTTTTAATTTCGCTCTCATGGCTCACACTTTGTATTTCGAACAATGATCAGTTTGACGAAGTTCTAAGATCCTTTATGCATCACATGTTAATCGGCAAATAACTTCTGAAAAAAGCTATTAGCAAATTGGTAATAGCAAACCCATGGAATTGTTTTGATATTTCCCATCACAGCTTAACGCACGAGGAAAGCATAACCGCAGTGGATAATTCATGGTTATTTCTATTGGTCCACAAAAAAAATGAGGAAACTCCTACAAAATGACTAACAGTCATATTCAAAGTTGAACAAATTGATGCAACTTCGTTGCTCACTATTTCTAGTACCACAAACTAATATCAATGACATCATTGTATAAATAAAAGCTTCTAGAAAATGGAAGTGCATTTTTAATACAATCCACAAAGTTACTCACCTTATGTCTTCGGAGTTCATTATTGGCACAACAGTTCGGAACACTGAAACATATTTCCTAGAAAAGTTTATATCGAAGTGTACTTTTTGCTGGCAACAGGAGAAACACCTGCAATATGCGATGAGTTTTTGATGACTTCATTTTCATTTTCGTCTTACGAATCGCATACTTTTGCATTTATATTCTACATTGAAACAGTAAAACAAGTAATCAACTATTTTTTGTAGCTCCACGGTATCTATAACTATACCGATAAAACTTTTTAAAACTAACAAACTATACAAACAACAGAACGCTACACTATACTGAAACTGGGGTATTGGAAGGCACATCAACTTCCGAGACCATCGTATTCTTTACTTATGCGGTTACTATTCCCATTGCAGATGAGACAGCTGAATTGCGCTCCGCGGCAATTTCTATAATTTTGCGGCAAGAAGTTTTCAAAATAATTTGTTTACAACTTTCTCTTGAGCACCAACTGACTATGTACAGCAATAGCCCCAGGACATTTCCTTTTCGTGCGGCAATTTTCACGTCAGCCCACAACGACGATTGTTGCTCGCTACTCGAGCCACCAGCACTGATTGTGAAAGGAAAGCGAAACGTACCGCGTGACTTCGCACGGGTCCAGGATACTGTCGCTTATTTCATGAAAAAGTAATTCCAGAAGCTAGCGATTATCCTAGTTCCTGTTTTTACAGTCGAGAATCCTAGTACACGCTCAATAGGGGACACGATATGAAAAAAATATGCAATATGGGTATCAGCTTTAATTTTGAAGTGGGCGCACCTTCCCGTGCAATATGAAACCGTGCAAAAGCAGCCCTGATTGTAGTGGATGATATGCAATAGAGATATTCACTGAACAATTTCATCAGCAGGCGCATTTGTGGGTCTGATGAAATGGAAGCTCTGTTTTCGTTTGGGTCAAAGTAATAGTAGCAATCACATGCATGCAATCCGGTCAATTGCATGCTCGCTATCGCACTAGACAATCACTTTTAATGAATTTGGTTGGGGCGCTTAGCACATCACAGCAGGGTATACCAAAACATTGCCAATCGTGGGTAATAGAAATAAGCTAAATAAAATTAAAACCTGGATTGACTGTAAAATATTTATTAAACTATTGCCAGATATAGTATATACAAAATTTAATAAAGAACATTAAAGTTAAAATAAGTACAATTTTATAATATTCCTCTCTAACCTCCTCTATGCTCTCAGCCCTCTGCATACTGTAGGCAATCTGAGTGGTTGCAGTCGAAACTGCGTTCCACTTCTCCACCGCTTGGCACATCGTCAGGATAAGGGTAACCCGGGGTTGTGTCCCGACCGCAAACGTCTAGCATAGCATAGAGGAGTTATCTTATCGCGCTGCCATCTGGCATCGCTTGCGGGCTCCAAACACTCCTCATCTTCCCGGATGACCAACCCGACTGATGATGCCAGGCTGCAACGTGTGATATCGTGCAGTAGACAGATATCACTCTGAGACAGATCAAGCAGTATGTGCTATCCAGTTTCCGCAGGTAACGGATTTCCTCCAGGAAGGGCCGCCGGCCTAAGAATAGATACGGCAACGCCTGCCAATAGCCTACGTCTACTGGCGCACACCTTAGAACTCTTGGACATCATCCTCGATAATGCCGCAACAGCAGTCGAAGCCCTTTTGCACGTATAGTCGACATGGCTGCCGAAGGTCAGCTTGTCGTCTATTATGACCCCAAGAAGCTTCAAACTCCCATTTGATGTGATCGTGACTTCATCCACATGAATAACTGCATGTTGAACCGACTTGCGGTTGTTAACGATAACGAAGGTAATTATGTTGAGCGAGCTCCAGGCCTCTAGCGCTCATCCAATCCGCCACCTTGCTGATCGCGTGTGCTGCGATCAGTTCTACCTCAGTTATTGACTCCCCGTAAACCTCAAAGGTTACGTCATCGGCGAAGCCGACGATCTTGACATCAGGAGGAAATTTTAGTTCCTGAGCCCCGTCGTACATAAGGTTCCATAATACCGGGCCCAGTATTCAACATTGCGAAACTCCTTCAGGAATAGGAACGCTTTTCTGACAGGCATCTGTCTCGTATAATAGCACTCGGTTTTGGAAATAGCTTTTCAAAATCCGGTACAGGCCTACCGGCAGGCCAAGTCGATGCAACGAGAGCGCGCTGGCATCCCAGCTTGCGCTGTTGAATGCATCCTTCACATCCACTGCCACTAACACGCAGTATCGAATATCTTTTGCGTTGGATCGCTATTTCAGCAGTTTTTACTACTAAGTTGATAGCGTCCACCGTGTACTTACCCTTACAATAACCGAACTGATATCTTGACAGGCCGTCCCTATCATCTGAGTACGGGGACAGCCTGTTGAGGATGATCCTTTCCAGCAACTTGCCCGTCATGTCAATTTGACGATTGGTCTGTACGCCGAGGGGTTGCCTGACGGCTTCCTGGCCTTCGGTAACAGAACCAATTTCTGAGAGCGGTGTTCGGAACTCCATCAGGCCCTGGAGCTTTGTTTGATGCCAGAGAATTAGCCACCGCGAGTAACTCTTCGTTCGTCACCGGAGCCACCATTTCGACCGCACCCAAAACGCCGTACGGTGCATGAGGCCAGGGACGTGTGGGACGGGACGGGAAGAGTACCACGATAATCCTCGCCAACCTATCCGGGGACAGCTCTGGGAATGAAGAGCCCCCTCTGGTCTAGACTGTCACAATCCGGTAGGCGTTTTCTCGTTGCATTTGCGGAGGCTCCCTCACACAAGTTGTCAAAACACGCTCTCTTGTTGCTCTTGATGCCCTTGTTGAGGGTCAATTTCGCAGCATGTAACACTTCACGGCGGTCCGCCTCTTCGGTGCGGGCACGTTGCATCCTTCGTCTAGCTTTAAGACAGGCTGATCTAAGATTTACCCTGCGCATCCCCGCTTGGACTGTCAGTGTTGGACTCCAGTTCCAGGGCCGCGGTGAAAACTTCGCTGTCGAAGTGATTTGTCTTACAACCACGGGCTTGACAGGGATCCCCCGCCCTTGGATGCTGCACACCATAATTGATCCTAAAGCGAATTGCTAAATGGTCACTATGGGTGTAGCACTCATCCACCCTCCAATGTATGTGTATTGTCAGACCAGGACTGACAAACGTCACGTATATATACGACTCGAATCCATTCCTACGGAATGTGCTATTAACTCATCATTAACTAGCACTGCGTCGAGTTTCGCAAGCGCCTGAAGTAACGCTTGACCCCTTCGATTGGTGCAGCGGCTGCCCCACTCCACTGCCCAAGCGTTAAAGTCTCCCGCTATGACGAACTGTTTCCGACCCACTAGGTCGGACGATAGCCTATCGATCATCTGGTTGAACTGTTCTAATGGCCACCTTGGTGGGGCACAGCAGCTACAGTAGGACACACCTTTGATCTTGGCTATCGCGAAACCCTCAGCCGCAAGTCGTGCAAATAGCCGCCATCCTAGACGCATCCGCCACACAATTCATGCTGCTGATATGTTCTGCAGTGATGACAATGATGATGATGATTCATATAGAAGTAAGAGCAAACGTCAAATGGGAATCAATCATGGTCGACTGTGCTTCTCGTGTGCTGACTTGTAGAATTTTTAAATTTAGTTCCAAACAACTCTTGAGCATGTATTAAAATATATATTATTCATTTTTTTTCGAATACTGTGCAATTAAAAAGTAAAACTTTTCTCTATACCAACTTCATTAGGAACTGAAGAATTTCGAACGTAACTTGTCAAACATTCATTTTTTCCCGGTACATGTCCTGAATTCCCGGGTTTTCCGCTTTTTTCCCGGTGACTTCAATTAACCCGTCTTTTACCTGTTTTGTCCGGTTCGGTGGCCACCCTGAAATTGTTTGTCTCTCCGATGGATCACGAAGGTCCACCCATAACGTGGTTACAGGCTTGCTTTTTGCTGGCGCAGATGAGACACTTTGGTGCCTTATCACATTCCTGCGCCATGTGCCTTCCTCACCACAAGGACGACACACTGGTCTGGACCCTTACGGTCGTAGGACTTGTACCACGACTCTAAGCACCGATAGCCCCTGTCTACTAAAGGCGACCGGAGTTTGCTTACTGGGCATACTGACTAGCCGATCTTCAACTTCCCTCGCTCCATTACCTTTTTACCATTTACCTAAGGTAGGTGCCAAAGGGACCTTCTCTCAGGCGTAGTGAGGTCTGACACGACGTCATCCGCGTTCGTGACCTCGTCTAGTTGCTTGCACTGAAGGGTGACTTCCGCCCCCAACGATCTCATCTAGACGCCGTCACCCAAAACTTCTTGTTCCTATAGCACGTCCTGACCCAGCGCCGAAAGCTATTCGGCCGCTCGTATCGATTTAAGGACTTCGGCGTATTTATCCTTATCAGTTTTCACCAAAAGGTCCTGGCCTCTTTCTTTTGCTTTCTCTGCGGTTCGAGATACACTTGACTTTAGCTTTGCCCTACTGACCAGCTGCCAGAGATTTTCGGTCCCTTGTGCCAATAGCACATCCCTTCTGGTACCCTATTGCGGCCCGGCAACTTGCGTGTGGTTGGTGCCTTTCGCCATTTAGGGCCGAGAAGTCGCCTACTCGGGTCGACGCCCTTCGGGCTCCTCTACACCGCGATCTTCTCCGTCTAGACGACGTTTTGCCTTTATGGTTGCACGTCGTTTGGCTTTGCTCTAAGCGCCTTGCGTGTCCATCACTGCTGGTGCAGCTATTCGCAGCATCCGTCACTCCCTCCGCATCGTCAAAAGAATTAATTGTTGAACCACTCATTTTTGTTGGGTCCCCCTTGTTGCTGCCGTCAAATCTTACTGGATTAGTCGCCTTCAATGATCCCATGGTTATCTTTTCATGCCTTACAGCATGCAGGAAGGCCATGCAAGGGTTGGCACTTACGTGTTCAGAGCCAGATCAGCGCAAGTTAGGAAAGGGCATCTGAACCTACTCCCACCCAGCAGGCAAAGCTTGTTGGCAGGATTGGACAGCGTGCTACAAGGCCTGCCACGGTTTTAGGGGATGAAAGACATCCTACACACTTAAAATAAATCGCAGATTTCTGTGAAATTTCACCGAAATCTCAACAGCAGAACTGTTCGGTAAATTTTTTTTGGTGGTTTTGACAGTTGAACAAAGGAAAATACCGCAGAAAATCGGTGAAACAATTACCGAACAAATCTGCTGTTGAGATTTCGGTGAATTGAAGCAAAATTCACCGAAATCTGTGAAATGATTTGTGTAGCCATTAGCCCACTCGCCGTTTCGAGTTAGTGTCACCCGGCTCTACTGAGAAAATATAATGTCAGGCCGCCAGTCCTTGCCTTCGCAATATTACGATATCCAAGACAAGGTCCATTAACACGCGGCCAAAATGCCATAATCAGGATCAGGATGATGTGCTAATTACCACTCCCTGGCCTCCTGTGCGCTTTGAGCGGCACTGGCACACGAAGCTGGAAGTTTTAGGCACTGCACAGCGACGCCAACGAAATTGTTGGTTTGATGAGAAGTGCCAGCGAGTGACGGACGCGAAAAATGTTGCTAGGAGTCAAATGCTACACAGCTACTTTATTTCAGCGGAGTCGGTAAAATTTTATTGAGTTTTTGGGCTACGAATCGCCTACTAATTTCAACAGCAATATATTACATTACCGAGTTATCAGCAGCCAGGCTATGGAGGGCCCCAATAAACATTACAATCGGTAATAAAGGTAGTTTGTTTATGTGAACATTACTGCGTTAGTCAGTAAATGAGGAATTTTTTTTTTGGAAAATATTTTACTGACTGTCCAATCATATATCTAATCAAATTCAGGGCAGTCAGGTAATGATCCGCGCGCGGCTTCTTCATGAGAACGGCAAATACCTCACCCCGCAGTCGCATTCGGGGAAATTGCATTCGGGGAATTGTCGTACAATCGATACCCATCGCTTTGTACCGTATTCAAATAAAAAAGGGAACCATTCGGGGAATTGTTACATTCGCGGAATTGCTGCATTCGGGGCATTGGTTTTCGGGGAATTGTCGTACAATCGATTAATTTAATTGCCATTTATATAACAAATCTTGATATTTTCAGCCATAACGCTAACAGGTCATATTTTTCAGTTTTTAATGTTTTTTTTGGTGGATGTGATCTTTTCTTCAAAAATATGGTGGATGTGATCCCTTCGTTAAAAATGGGCTTTTCTTTTCTAAAAGAAGGCGTTTGCCTGGCATGAGGTGATATAGGATGTGATCCTTTCTTTAGAAGTAGGCACTTGCCCGGATCAAGGTAATGGTGGAGGTGATTTCTTCTTTAAAAGTGCGAAGGGGGACGTGATCCCTTCTTTAGAAGTGATGCTCGCCCGGATGAAGGCTGTGATCCCTTCTTTAAAAGTAGGTGTTTGTCCGAAATCAAGCAACGGGAATTAAGATTCTTCTTTTGGATGTAGGCGTGTGTCTGGAATACATACGTCAATGATGGATGTAATCCATTTCTCGGAAGTAGTTTTGCGGTTTCATTTGTTCGTCCTTCCGAAAAATGTCTACCATCAGTCTAAATCTTTCAGAACATATCTTGGATCTACTACATCTGTATGAAAAAACAACTTAATTTACCGAATAGTGATATTACCTTTCTCGCATTTAGCCAAGACACCAACCTTACATGGCGCTAATACAGTACGATGTACTTCTTAATAACTTCTTAATAACTTTTTAACGCAACGGTGGATCATTATCAAATTCAATAGTGATCAACTAGCCTACCACCTTTCGAATCCAACTTGTTGCGAGAAAATCGGTTGAGGATTTCCATATGAAAAGTTGTTTGAGATTTTGTGCACACACATACACACACATACACACACACATACACACACATACACACACACATACACACACACATACACACGGACAGACGGACATTTGCTCAGCTCGTCGAGCTGAGTCGATTGGTGTATAACACTATGGGTCTCCGAGACTTCTATAAAAAGTTCGATTTTGGAGTGAAATGATAGCCATTCGGTACAACTTTGTTGTACGAAAAAGGCAAAAATACATCAAATAATCCTTTCCTTTTCACAGTCACAAGTTTTGCCAAACGTCCGTTATGCCAAATGATCCAGAGCCGAAAAAATGGTGCATTTCAATAAAATGTTCATTTGCACATGGCTCGATTAGACAAAAATCTTGAAAACTGAATGATAAGGTATTATCTAGTCTATAAAAAAAAATCAACTTCTTTTGGAATTCTTTATCATCTTTCAATTTATTGTCAATGAGTGCGCGAATGAAAGTGTTTCGTATCGGATGAAGACCTTTCGCGAGATCCAGGTAATTACCCAAGCAGCACACATGTTCCACATGGGTCATTGCAACTTATATGTGACCAGATTCAAGTTGCTGCAACCATTTTTGTTGGGGGGTAAATACATCAGTGCCCGATTAAACGTATTTCGTATAGACAAAAATAAAAAATCCCCTAAAAAAATGGGAAACTGCCAATAAAGAAATCAGGGTATGAACAATAACTAAATATAAAATTTCCACAAGTAATGCCAAATTTCCATAAACATTACAGAATTTTCCACAAAATAAAAATGAATTAGCTGTTTTTTAAATTGCAATATAAAAAGAAAAATCAAAATGTTCCTAGGAATATAAACTTCCATAAATCAATCAATTGTTTAGCAATAATCAATTACAAAATTTTCCACAAAATAAATATTTGTTTTTTACAAAATAAAAAAACTTTCCACGAAAAAATCAATAAAAAATATTAAAATTTCCAAAGAGAAATTAAAAAAGGCAATAAAACTGAGCATTTTTCCATAGATGACCCCTTCTTTAAAAGCGTTCAAATGCTGAAAAGCCGCGAGAAGATTCGAGTTTATGCGACAAGGTTATTAGAATTTGATTGAAGTGTTGTATGCGTGAATTTGTTGCTTTTCTAGTGTAAAAGAAACGGAAATTGCCCAAACTACACTTTTACACAGTAAAATACTAATAACTTTGACAGGTGAAATCTAATCTTGTCGCGGTTTTCAGCATAACATTCTGTATTAAATTCTGCAAGAACTGAATGAGTTTCATAGTTCTTCGTCGTAAATTTAGCATTCTAGCTGCATATCACTTTTCTTCAATGTTTCACTATATATTTTTCCATATTATCTTCCAACGAGTTTAGCACCACCCAAACGTTGACCGATTTGGCTGAAATATTGTCCAGAGCATCAGGATATCAAATAGAATGGAATGGGGTCCCTACTTCGGTAGGGTAGTGATTGGGTGGCTTCGGCAGAGAGCGATTGATTTGCGTGCAGTTCAGCAATTTACGGATTTAACGATTTGCTCAGTAAAAATAAGTAAACGTGAGAACAGTAAACATATTTTTTGCCGAAATTAGGGAATTTATTACTGACAATCATTGGAAGTCCTCTTAAAACTAGTATTTCAGTAAAAAAGAAATTTTGCAGTTTAAACTCATTAAACAAAATACCGAACAATGCTGGTAGTGCACTGAAAATATTCTACACGACCAACTTAATGTTTTTACACATGAATTTTCACCAGTTGTAAGCCATGTGAATGTAACGTGTTTTTCCTGTCTCTAATGTCAAAAATCAACACGATCAAAATAGTTGGACGACATTTTAATGTGATAAGTAAAACACGTTGAATTTCCATGGATAGTGTGTGAAGGAACATCAGTACACATCGCACTGAAAGATTTGTTTTGAATTGGAAAAAGCAAAGGCGAAGAAAATGATAAAACTAGCTGTATTGAATGAAATACATAAACGTTTATTTAATAATATCAATCGTATGGTCTGCATTATGCCTTTGTTATAATTGTTATAAAATGGGTCCTTTGCTGTTGGCGTTGATAGATCGAAGTTCCCAATTGTTTAGTTTTATTACCACATGTGTGCTTGTTTTATGGGAGATCGAAGAGTGCGGTGCTCGCGAATGGGTGTGTTTTTTTTCTTCGCTATAGTTTCTGGTGCTTCCGTCATTTTATATTTCGGCTGGTTATAGCAGAGTATAGCCGATTTGAAAGTTTTTTTTTTCAAGAATTAGCACAGTGATAGTGAAGTTTTATCAATTAGGATAATATAGGAAGATGTGTGTGCTACCTAAATATTTATTTGTGAAGCTCGAATCGAAGGATCGAATTGTCTCCCGTTTCCGGCTACGAGGGAATTACTAAGATAAGTCTTCATATTTAATTATTTGTTTACCGCCCACATTGAAACCCTAAAAATTAATAAAACTATATTATTGAACATGGGTTCAAAGGCTACCTTCCCGTTAAGAGTAGAGTATGGTCTATGTATTGGTAACATAGCCAGTTTCAGGCATATCATGACGCAACAAATGACTTTCCTAATAATTAACATGCTTCATATTACATACTGTTACTGATAGGAATTTCAACATGAATGCACTAGCGTTCAATTTACAAGTATACCGGTCACATGCTACTTTGTATCACAGTTTTCCGAAAGACTGAATGAAATTGACTTCATGGTCATTAAATACATGGGCAACGACGGAGTAAACTATGTCCAAATACGGACGCGAAACTGTTTTTCTCCCGTCAAAACATGTGAAAAAGTGAAAATTTAAAGTGTACGGTTTTCATCCGAACTCTACCCTTTAGTTGGAATGGAATACATTTTTGAAGTTCCCCACCGGATTTTAAACAGGAAGAAATAGAAATCAACCGAGCCTTGATTGAATCATCTCAAACTGATGTCCCGATAGGGTGGATGACCTAATGAATTCCTCAAGCCTTCAACATCATCAATTTATTCAAGTAAGATCCATCTAATTTAACGCTAAGAATTTGTTTCCTTCCTTTACATATAACATACAGATCCTCTCCTAACTATACTAATTTAGCGGATGTTCTAAACGGAATAGATTAGAAAAGGCGCTATGTACGGTTTGGGCTATCAATTTAGACTGACAGTCAGCTTTATGCGTCTTCAGAGCCCATCGGCTTCAGGTGGTATTAGTTATGCGATGGATCGGGGTTTGTCGGTGCAGGAGGTCAGGGGTGTCATCGGTCATTTGGTGGTTTGTCGGTTTCAGGTGCCTGGTTTGGAAGTGTGATGTGTGGTGGACTTCTGGTGTAGGGGTTTTTCCGCAGTTCTGCCTAACTGTTCAAACAAACAAATAACAGTTGGGCAGAGTTATGGAGGGGCCCTAGTACCAGGGGTCCACCATGCATCGCGCTTCCATGTCGGGCGTCTGAGACTGGCAGGCTACCGAATGATCGATGACATCCTTGATTTCTTCTATTGATGAGTATCGATTCATCGTGTAACTGATACCACCTGAAGCCAGTAATATCACTGGTAGCAGATTTGTAACGCTGGTTGCAGTGACTTATACTAAATGACAACAAAATTTTAATCATTTAGCGCGGTGACTTTGTTGTTGGCGGAGTTCAGACAACGAATTGTTGGCCAGAGAGTGGTGATGGGCTTTCACACTGAAGGACCTCCAGGCAGCATTTTTCTAGATTGCCCTAAGAGATAATTTACTGACGGGTTGCTGAATGATCGAGCCCTTACTGATCTTGACAAAAGTCGACAGCTTACACGCTCATTTTGAGGTTTCATTGATTTTTGTTGGAAGTGGAACTACTCAAATTTAAAGTGGTTCCGCTTTTAATGAAGAGTGAGTGAAATTTCCGTTGGAGGAGAATGCTCGGCAATACAATACTTCTTACTAGGCTAGGTGTACCAGTTGTGGCTATAGCACCAGTTGTCGCACTAGTGCTTTATATCCCAAATGACCAATCAAATCACCGCGAACCAAGTTTATATCGACAAAGCATATTCATATGACACGATAACACCTTTGATTTCCACCAAAACAAGCAAAGTATAATTGTAAAAATTGATTTTGCTTAATTTTTAACGTCATTTGCACCAGTTGTGGCACTAGTGGTCCCAATTTGGCCAGTCCCATAAGAAAACAATGGGATTTGCCAAATAAGGAACCAAAATTAAGAATAGTGCCACAACTGGTGCATGCGTGCCTATTATGGTTTAATCAATTTTGAGGATAATAACAAATTTTATTGTGGTTTTCACAGCTGTTCTAAGGAGCAGGAAGTAAAACCTTTCGCTTGATATATAAAGTCCACCCACATGCCTTTTACTTATTTTTTTTTTAAATAGTTGTTCTTATGTATGACGACAATTGGTACACCGACCCTATAGAGTAAGAAGTTCGATGTGTGAGGTTGTTTCATCCAGCGGATCATTCACCATGAATGTGAATAAGGCCAAATCTTGAAACTGTCAAACCTGAACGAGTTCTAGTTGTAGTTAATGTAAGTGTAACTATTTTAAAGCGAGAGTTTTGATAACATTTTATAAAAATGATAAAAAATACTCTATATATAACTTGTTTAGTAAAAAATTAAATTTAAATTATTTAAATTAAATTTAAACATGTTCTAAAAGAAAAATGTATGAAAACTGGACGTTTTATTATGGCTCACCAGAGAAGCTGTTTTTAGAATTTTTTTATAGCGATTGTTTCACTTTTAATCGCTCGTTTGTTTAACTGGCAATGGTCTTAAGTGAAATAGGTCTACAATTGCTAGTTAGCAAGCTCTGCAGTTTCACAGTTTACATCGACAGTTTCATGAAATGCAGACACGACTCAATATTTGCAAATTTTCAGAAATGAAGTTTTTAATTTTGGACTAAAAAAAGAAACTTTCATATTTTAGTAATTGTTTTGAATTATTCGGCTCTCTCTCTCTGCATGTGTTCATACAAATGCATTAGTTTTATGTGTTTCAGCAAGAAAATCTAAAAAATCAAAATTTCCAAGAAATGTCCAAAAAACATTAATTTTGAAATACACATAACTTTTGATGTATTGTGAATTCTGACCTGGATTTTGACAGGTTAATCTTTATACCAGTATATTTGCCAGTATTGTGTGAAAACGTTGATATGTGTTAAGTCTCATAAGTTTGAAGTGATAAAACATATTTTTTTAGGATTTATTGAATTTATGTTTCTGTTGTAATCAGGTTTCTTTCACTAGTCAAAAATCATTGAACACTTTTTCGAACATTTAAATCAGTTTCCACATATGTACTTTGTGCTCTATGATCACTATTTTCACACTTTCATGTAGCAACAAACAAACATGATCTACTTTTTCACTCAATTCCGACAGGGGGTTTGATACTCCTAGATACTTGAACGTCTCTGGGGCGTGTTTTCAAGTTCAGCATTCAGAGGTCACATACAGTCGTGATTTATTTAGTAGGCAGAACGGCCGGTCATCACATAATTTGTTCTGCTTTGTGCGGTTAGCAGAACGATCAGCCGATCATCGAAATGTTGTTCTGCTTTGTGCGGGTGAGTAAATTAATTAGAAAAGTGAAGATTCAGTTCGCGTCAGTAAGCAGAACGATCGGCCGGTCATCGAAAATGTTGTTCTGCTTTGTGCGGTTAGCAGAGAGATCGGCTGGTCATCGTCAATTTTGTTCTGCCTAGTGCGGTTGGTAATTAAAATAATTAGTGCTCGTTCGATTATGTTTTGAATTGATCAAAATACACGCTATACACGGCATACCGTTTACCAAAACGAACCCTGCCACAATACCTACCCCATATATCCAACATCCCAGTGATTTCTCGTGGAAGTGCAGATGACTCGTCGGCTTCTATCAAAGCGAGTATCATGTCAACATTTTCCTACCCATTCCTTAATTGACCTGCATTCGGACACGGCCGGCGCTGGTATTGCTTATTTTTGGGTCACCAGTTCTTACACATTGAAGATGATGTTAGTCCCAAACTTCATCTGTTGGTTCTCTGTGTAATTACAGCTGACCTGGCAATAACGGAGTAGCAACCGTGGGCGGTCAATCATGCTCATGCTCATGCATGCTCATTAAATACATGGGCAACGACGTTTTTCAGTAGATAACGTGTTTACTAAAAATAATTCAACACCCTCATTGCTGCAAATGGGTTTATGTTTTGTGGGAGAGGAAGGCCGGTCTGGTCAATTACTGAAAAGTTTCAGATTTCTGTGAGTGTATTCTCACTTACTCGATGTTCTATAACTCCATAAGCTCTGAATGGCTTTTCAAAATTTTAATACGGAATTGCGGGAACAAGTGTCTTGGTTTATTTTTTGCAAAAAACTATAGGAAAAAAGATTGTGTATTACATTTAGGGCATTTTTGTTTTCAGAAAGTTGTAGTCTTTACATGTTGTTTAAAATAAAGTTGTACAATTATCTCGCTAAGCCCAATCTATTATGCGCTCAATCCGGTAAATGTCAGCCTTGAATATTACTTTCTTTCACTCAGTTTGTACATTAGTACGCATGTTCGCGGTGATGTGACGTTCATGATGCACTACGTGTAACTAATGTTTGAATCTCGCTCATTTCAAAAACATATACAGATATCAATATTTCCCTAACAATTTCAATTAGAAACAAAAAGGGGGAAGGGATTTAAATATTTAACTTTCTTTCTCGTTTCAGAGAGCGAACAATGACGCTTAAACCTATTTAGGCTAATTAGTCAGGGCTAGTTTAATAGCTTCACCCAACCCAGAAAAATCATCAATGGAGTATCATAAATTTCTTAGCATGGTCATTCCCAACGTGTTCTTAATCTTATCATATCATTTGCTTATGATGATACTCCTAAACTATATTCCCTTCCAACCATCCAACTCCTTGACATCTATGAGGGCGTCGGTGAGTCGCTGGCCTCTCTTTAAGTAGATGTCATATCATCATTTCCTTCCCTTCCCTAGTAACGGAGAAGATGGGCGTGGCCAGCAATGGTAGCTTTCATGCTTTATCATTTTGGACCTCCAATTGGGTTGCTATTAATTCCCAAATAGTAATCCATAAGCAGTTGGGGTAAGAAAGATAAAGAATATACATGACAGCTATCAGTATGCAATCTACGAAATACTCCGTTACAACGCAACGCAACGCAACGCATATGTGTGCTTGTTTTATGATGGTGGATTACGCTTCCGTGTTCGCCTCACAGATCGATTCGTATAATTCAACCTGTAATGTAGTTCACGTATAAAATAATAGCTCGTTTAAATTGGAATAACTACTTACCATTTCCCTTGTGTAGTCAATAAAACTATCGGTACATGCAATTATTTAATTGTTTTGATTATTTATTGCGAAGTAATATTGCCCACCACACTTGCTACCACATCGTAACGTTCTGTGGCAATCTTTTGCTACGTTCTCAAATTGAATTGAATGAAAACAATGTTTAAAACACGTTAAATTGTAATGTTTTTGCAAGTGGTTTAAGATTAAGTACATTTCTTATTCGTTTAACGTGGATTGCCCATGGAAGTAGTGAATGATGAAACACGTTCGATTCGTGTGTAGAAGAATATCAAACAAGTGTGTATATTATTTTCAGTGTGTGTAGTGGCTAGTACCAATTCCAACAGAAAGCGATACAGTGTAGCAATGGCAGAAGAGAAACGAATCCACCGCAGAAAAAAAGCAACATCCCGCATGGAAGGATGTCTAAAAGCGAACAGGAATCTACCTGAATAAGACGCAAACCTCCCTAGCGAAGTTTCAAATTCATCTTGGGTTCGAACCATTTCCCTTCGTCTAAGCGCAAATGTGTGCGTGTATTCATGATGTTCACCGGTTCACTCACACATCGAGCATTCTAAGCGGTTCAACGGGTTCAACAGGTAATTTTTTTCTTTTCGTCGCCATCTTTTGTACCGGATAAATCTATCACTTCTTTCCCGTCCGTGACCGTTTTATTTATTGAAAGCTCCGACCGTTCAAACTCTCGAAGTTCTTCCCCTTTCGGATCCAAGGAAAAGCCTACAGTCAAGAGGACAGTTTCCGGCACTTTGATTGGAGAAAATGCAAAACATACGTCGTAAACACAAACTTTTCAACTCGAAGAAGGCTCCATTCGAGGCTCCATCGTCAAGAATGAAACTGTTGGCGTTTGCTAGTAGAGGATTTCGGCTCAAATGGCACTTTGAGATATTCCAAACCGTGCGTCGCCAACAGATTGGCAGCACAATCGAAGTGCAAATCGATTCAGCGGCGAACTTCTCCCGCGAATGATACACCTAGTGGCGACTCCAAGTATACGGGACCGGCCGCTGCCTTTTGATGCCCATGAACAACAGAGTGCTTTCCCCAGACGTGTCCTTGGTCAATGAAAACCGTCGCTTCATCGGAACGATACAATAATTGTGGGTATGGTGTGGGTGTTTCATTGTTATTCAAAATGTTGATCATTGATTTCCTTTTTTGTTGTTGTTTTTCAGGTGATTTTATGACAGCAGGCACAGCCGCAGTGCAAATAAACCCTACGCCGAATATGTACACTCTGAAAAATCTTCACGTCATGTTTACCTGAAAACAAATGTGATTCTCATCCACCACACTTTTCACGTAAGAGTGACCTGAATGGCATGTAACCTGAACAAAACTTAGCTTCGGTGAGTTACGTGATTTATCAGGTGAATCTGACTGGATTTTCCAGTACTAATGACGTGAAGTTTGAAAGTAGTTACGTGTTTGATCAGGTGAACCTTACGTGATTGCTACGTACTGGTTACGTGAACTTTTAGTGAAAGCTACATGATATCAGGTATGCTTTGAAATATATTACAAAATTGTTTTTTTTAAATGAATGCAAAATAAGTTAGTAACTGCCAGCAGCCGTAAATAGGAAACCTCTTCGCGTTGCTGATGCGCTTGATGCGTTGAAATGCATTTGATGCAAAATGATGTCTCTAATATTAGACAAGGAATCCTGTCATTCGGCAGTTATCGCTAAAACACTGTTGGAGAACAAATCAACGAATGTCGAATGAAATTTATCAGATTTGGAAAGCAATGTTGAAACTAGATTCTTTCACAAACATTGCTGCTATTTCCGATGTTGAACCAATCAAAAGGTAGTCCATCCTTGGACGTTGAAATCTGAAATAAATGCGACTTCCGTTGATATTGTTTCCAAGGAGGGAACTGGAGGTTCGGAAAATTCTCGCCTAGTTGCACCTAAAATATCCTTCACCTTTTTTTTTTGTGTTTATTAAGGAGACTTTCAGCCCGAGGCTGGCTCGTCTCCGATATCCTTTACCTCTGCGAAGCCTAACTATGTTTAGGTTATGTATCATTCATTCTTACGTGATTGTCAAGTCACTTCCACGTGAAAAGTATGGTGGATGATAACCACGTTTGTTTTCAGGTAAATCTGACGTGAAGATTGTTTACAATGCTGGTTTTCCGTAAATGCCGAAGCTGCAATCACACTAACACAATCTCACTTAAGTTGTTTACGAGTACATACAAACATATTCACCAAGATTTTTAGTAAAAGTTACGTGAATTTCGGGTGAACATTGCCAACGTCACGTAACAATTGTCGTTTGTTCAAGACAGTTTAGTTACGTGATTTTTTACGTGAATATGACGTGATGATTATTTAGAGTGTACGTCACGCAGACGGAACTCCCAGCAGCGACGCCATGCCAAATCGAGCGTCTCCAACAGATTGGCAGCACAATCGAAGTGCAAATCGATTCAGCGGCGAACTTCTCCCGCTAACGATACACCTAGTGACGACTCCAATCGTACAAGACCGGCCACTGCCTTTTGGTGCCCATGAACAACAGAGTGCTTTCCCAGATGTGCCCTTGGTCAATGACACCCGTCACTTCGTCGAAAAGAGACAATAATTGTGGGTATGGTGTAGGTGTTTCATTGTTATTAAAAATGTTGATCATTGATTTCCTTTTTTCAGGTGACTTCATGACAGCAGGCACAGACGCAGCGCAAATAAACCCTACGCCGAATATGTACATCCCACAGACATAACTCCCAGCAACGACGCCAGGCCTGCAGAATCGGCCGCTGCTCTTCGATGAGTTCCGGCAACGTGTTTACGTTCCTGAATGCCGTATTCCCCGCCAGTGAACCCTGTCGCTTTGATGAACCAATTCTTCCATCTCTCCTAGAAGGATTCCGTTTTTAGAAGGATATAACGGTCTTGTTTTTCCCAAAAGGAACGGTTGGACCATAGCCGTTTAGAACGGTGGCGTCCAAGCTCCTCTCGGCGGCGCGGCATCACACGATGCCAAATCCCGGTGATGCCTACGGGTATTGCCGCACCGACCTCCCGAGGGGGCCCTTCACTGGTTTACACCAGTTAGGGCATTGGGCGTCGGAAACCGCAACAGGGCTGCAGGTAAGCTTTCGTTTAATCTATGTCTTTTTTGTATATTTTTAGGACCAAAAATTTGCAAGCAAGCGTATATCTGGAATAATGGATCCAGTGGAGATTCCTTCTGCAATCCGGTGGAGATTATATCTGGAATCCAGTGAGGATTCTTCTGAACTCCAGTGGGAATTCCTTCCCGACTAGAAGAGCATAACAAAAATTGAACACAATTTTAACATATTGTGATATTTATAACTTATTTTGATACAATTTTGTTCTCAGTAACCATTATCTTTCAAATGTTGTAACAGGATTATATCATAATATGATTTGAAAAATGCTTAACACCGAATTGCCCAACAGTAGGCAATTAAAATAGATGTAGCAAAGTCTCGCAGCCATAGGTATCACAACGCTGATATAATTTGCGAAGGTTGCCTTATTTGTAATGTTGTTAATTTCATGTTCTCGAAAAATATTCTTGTTTAGAAGACAAAAACAAAAAAATATGATTGTTGATCACAATCTGTAGATCTATCACGACATGTAAAAATTCCAACTGCACAGAACAATATATTTTGTATCTTATTCTGTTATAAATTTCTAACAGAATATGTTATTTTTATGATAAAATTGTAACATAATTTGATAGTTTTTTGTTTCCAGTAGTGCAGTTTTTGATAGAAATTTAGATATTTTAACAACATCCTGCACCATGTTTCTAACATATGTTGTTATAAAAATTTAGTATAACATAATAACATAGTACGATATAATTTTGATATGACCTTCTAGTCGGGTTCTCAACTCCAGTGAGGATTAATTCTGTGCTTCAATGAAAATTCCTTCTGAAATCTAGTAGGGATTCCTCATGAATTCAGTTTTGATTCCTTCTGGAATCCAGTAAGGAATTCTTTTGAATTCTAGTGGGGGTTACTCCTTAGCCGTGTGGTAAGATGCGCGGCTACACAGCAAGACCATGCTGAGGGTGGCTGGGTTCGATTCCCGGTGCCGGTCTAGACAATTTTCGGATTGGAAATTACCTCGACTTCCCTGGGCATAAAAGTATCATCGTGTTAGCCTCATGATATACAAATGCAAAAATGGTACCTTGGCTTAGAAACCTCGCAGTTAATAACTGTGGAAGTGCTTAATGATGAACACTAAGCTGCGGGGCGGCAATGTCCCAGTGTGGGGATGTAATGCCAATGAAGAAGAAGAAGAAGAAGTGGGTTACTTCTAGATCCAGTAGGGATTCCATCTGGAGTCTAGTGGTAATTTGTTCTGTAGTTTAGTGAGCAATCCTTCTGGAGTCCAGTGGGATTTTTTTTGGAACAACCCCGTGAAATTTTTTTCTTGAAATCAGTGGAGATTCTTTATGGATCCATTGAAGGCTCCTCATAAATCCAATGAGGATTCCTTATCCAGTTAAGTTTCTTCCTGGAATCAAGTGTGGATTCCTCATGAACCCAGTTAGGTTTCGTTTTGGTATTCAGTAGCGATTACTAATTAAATCCAGTTAGGATTTCTCGCTTAATTTTTCAAAAGGACCTAAGTAACATTTTTTCATGAATTAATTTGAATATTGCAATCAACAGACCAATATGGAAGCTATCGATTGCAGTACTCAAATTAATTCATGAAAAAATCTTATGGATTCAATGCAGATTACTTATGAATCCTGTTAAGATTTCCCCTGGAAACCAGTGAAGATTGTTTTTGGTATCCAGTCGGAATTCCTCACGAATCCAGTTGAGATTTAATATGAATATAACGGAGTTTCCTTATAAATCTATAGAAGAGTTCCATCTGAACTTTAGTAGGAATTCCTTCTTGAACCCAGTGGGAATTCCTTATGATTTCTCAGGGAATCACCTCAGGCCTCCCGACCCCCCTTCGAGGATTTTCTGTAATTTCTCTAATAATTCTTTCGGAATTCCCAAAAGAATCATCTAAAGATTCCCTAAGAAATCCTACCAGGATTCCTAAAACAATCCTTTCAGGCTTCCTTAAGGAATTCGCCCAGAACTTTCGAAGGAATCCACCCGCGACTCCTCAAGGAATCCACCCTGGATTCTCCAATCAATCCTCCCCTTCGATTATTTCCAGAAATTCCGAAAGTATTCCTCCAGAAATTCCAAGGAAACGCTTACAGGTGTTCAGAAAGTATTCCTTCAGGGCCATCGAATAATCCAGCGGTATGCTGCCACTCGTCGATCTCAGAGAGTCTTCATAAATTTGACCTAGAGTTCATAAAGCGGACGCCTAATTGTAATTGACTTGTATTATTATTTACTAAAATTAAATAAAAATAAAGGAATAGGTTAAAAAAATATTTTTTTTTCATATTTTTTTTTTCGCGCGATAAAATCTACCAGAAGTCACACAATGGAAACAAAATGAATAAGAAGAAGAATGACATTAGGTACCCTTATCTCCACAATGTCTAAGAAAAATCTAGTAGAATTGTGATACCCATATCTAGGAGCTATCTATGAGCTTTCTAAGAGACCATAACTGTCAAATCCCTTCCGGTTCAAACGGTCTACTCGTCTAAAATTTGAGGTAGACACCGGTTTAAACGGTTGTTGCATTTGAGGCGGATTTGAGGTCTGACAGGTTCTAGACATCGAAGAAAAATATCTAGGAGACTCATCTTTTTGTCTCAGAGATATCACGGTAGAAGTCTAGATGATCTTTCCGAGCGGGATGCAGAGAGTGTGATGAGCTAGAGCGCAGAAGAACATGGATAGAAACGATATGCGGAGGTTTTACGCAACTGTCAATGGTGCGCGGCATAAGACTGCGCCAGTGCCCGCCATGTTCAATGACCGAGAGGGGAATTTGCTGTTAGACAAGACTATGGTGGCAGTCAGGTGGAAGGAGCACTTCAAAGATTTGTTGAACGGTGAAAACGGTATTAAGGAGCAGGATTGACATAGTCGGTGACGTTCAAGCTATGAAACCACCAACGCTGGACGAGGTAAAAAAGGCTGTAAACGAACTGAAAGAAAATAAAGCTGCTGGGAAGGACAAGATCCCGGTCGAGCTTCTCAAGCACGGAAGTTAGCAGCTGTATCAATTTATCAGCATTTGATTCATACAGCTTCATGCTTCAAATAGAAATGCTTAAAAAAAAAGTGTTTTTATAGCCACCTTATAGTATAGTGATTGGTTCGCGATTGATATCTTTTAAATCAGGAATGGGAAAACCCAAATTTTCAAAAAAACGAGGAGATCAACACAACATTTAACTTTTCAATTATCAAGTGAAAAAATCTCGCCAGCGATTAAAAATCGTATCTTGATTTGAGGCATTTACCGTTACATTTTGAACTCTTTTTCCTTACTACCATGAAAACATAACGCCAAATAGAAGATATAAAGGGATTGTTGACAATTAGCTAATATAAGTAAAGATTAATGTTTGAATGGAAATTCTGTGTTTATTATCGTTTGAGTACAACATTTGAGAAGTTGTCGCCGGCGACAACTTGCCTACTGGTTTCATGTGAAATGTTTTCACATGAAAATTGCAATTATTATCGGCTGATCACGATTCAGCACTACACTATTTCTATCCTCAATAACTCAAAGAAAAATCAGTCCACGGCTTGCAAAGCTTGCTACGTTTCTCGGAAGAGTTGCATTGCAAAATAAAAAATGTAAAAATTGTAGAATATGTGAAAAAATAAATAAGTGGGAAAAACTGCACATATTGGACCGGTTTAAGGAATTAGAAAAGTAATCAGATTCACATCAGATTTAAAAACAAAATTAACGGACAATTTACATAAAATAGTTGAATTGAAAACAAAATAACGAAAAAAATATAAAAAAATTGTATAAACAAAAAGTTAGACAAATTGGACTAATAGGAAGATTTGAAACTTGTTAAACGTGGATCATCTGGATAATTTAAACGAAATGGACAAATTTGACAAAATATTTAGTTTGAACGAACAATAAAAAAAATTAGAAATTGAACGATTTTCACGAAAAAAAAATTAGGAATGAAACAAATTGAACCATTTTTTTTTGTTTTGTCTCTGTCTTTCTGTTTCATAGAGCTCCGTAGCTTCGGCCATCCGGAAAATGCTCCCAGTTAAACCATTCCTGGAGCACGAAGACGCGCCACGCGCCGTCCCTGAAGTCCCATGCGGGAATATGAAGCTGAAATTCCCTGACTCTGATTAGGTTAAAGGATTTGGACAAACTTGTCGAATCGGATTCATTTGATAAAATGTAGAATTTAAGAAAATAAAAAAATAAAAAATCAAATTAAATAATAAAAAATTCAAGAATTTGAAAAAAATGAATACATGAGAAATTGAAATATTCAAAATATTCGAAAATTAGGCTATATTAAAGTTAAACAATATAAAACATTTTGTTACAATTGGTAAGATTGAGAATTTATAGTAAACTAAGCGAATTGCACAAGTTCGACAAATTGGACAAATGTGTGGGCAATTTGGACAATTGGAAAAATCGTACAAATTGGACAAACGGGTCTAAAGTTGTCAAATTGTACAATTTGGTCAAATTGGATAGAATGCACATATTTGACCAATTTGGCAAACGGAACAAAATTGACAACTTGAACATATTGGGAGACAAATTGAACAATAAACAATCAATAAAACAATAAATTTTACACATTAAACAAATTGGACAGATTTAACAAGTTGAAAAAAGTGCAAAACATATTGGAGGAAAAATTGGACAAACAGGAAAAATTGAGCTAATTGGAGAAATTGGGCAAATTGCAATAAGTGGAGGAGAAATGGAATGAATTTGTCAAATTGGACGAATACCACAAATTGTTGGACAAATGGGACAAATTGACGAATTGGTCAAATTTAGAGGTGTGCCTGTGTTTCTCCAAAAGTATTGCTGGGAGGCAGTTCCTGGGGGAAATGATGGGTGGAGCCCAGGAGAGTCCAGTCAGCATTAACCTTCACTAGTCGAGTTTGACACTCCAGTACACTTACGTGTGGTAGCTTGGCAATGACTGAACACATGTGCTGGGTCGTGAGTAAATGCATTATCCCTAGTAGAAAATAAAGAGGTGTGCGTCGCCGCTGGTAGTTTTTGGTATTACGCCACCACCTTCAAATCCGGAAATGTCAAAACACTAAATAAATACTTTGAAAAAAAAAAACTCAAACGTCCATTTCGGTCCATCTTTGCCGGGGAATGTCGTCCTTCCACGATTTTGAAACGCTAGCGAACATAGCGATATAAGACAAGCTTTACTAAACCAACTGCCCATCAGGCAGAGCAGCAACGCATGCTTTGCAGTCTCTTTATTTTGAATTGGATATACGATACACAAAAAGCCCACTTTGAAACTTGCAGTTTGTTCTATGATGTCTATCTGTTTTGTGAGTTCGGTAAAGTGATCTGTTAGGAGAAACGACTTTTTCGACCAAAACATCAGTTTGGCCAAATGTCGCCCGCCACATTATCCAGAAAATTTGGGAGGATGAAGAACTGCCTGCCGGCTGGTTGGATGGCCTCATATGCCCAATCTATAAGAAAAGGCACAGATTAGAGTGTGCTAATGTGTGTGCTGAGACCGCTTGGGGAGTCCTTCGTCAACGAATACCAGGCAGGTTTTCGTGAGGGCCGATCAACGACGGATCAGATGTTTAGCCTTCGGATGATCTTTGATAAATTCCGGGAGTACAACTTGCAGACTCACCATCTGTTTATTGATTTCAAAGCAGCGTACGATTCAGTGAATAGAAATGAGCTTTTCATGCGAAACTGATTAGACTGATACTTGCAACGCTGGATGGCTCGCAATCAAGTATTCGGATTGCAGACGAAGTGTCAACCTCGTTTGTGACCTTAGAAGTATTGAAGCAGGGTGATGCACTTCCGAATTCATTGTTCAACATTGCACTCGAGGGTGCTATTAGGAGATCTGGCATGCAGAGGAACGGCACTATCATCACACGGTCGCATATGATCCTGGGCTTTGCGGACGACATCGACCTCATTGGAATCGATCGCAGAGCAGTAGTGGAGGCTTTTGTCCCACTGAAGAGGGAGACGGCGAGGATAGGCTTAACCATTAACTCTACCAAGACAAAGTACATGGTGGTAGGTAGAGATAGGGGAAGACCTAGTGATGTTGGTGCTGAGGTAGGACTTGATGGGGATGTGTTTGAAGTTGTTGAAGAATTTGTTTACCTTGGAACGCTTGTGGCATGTGATAATGACGTTTCCCGTGAAGTGAAAAGACGTATTGCAACTTAGGTCCCGCAACATGCAGACGTAAATGAAATTTGCTCTATATGAAACTCTGATCTACCAGCGCCCTTTATGGACAAGAAGTATGGACGTTGAAAGAGGCGGACCGGAGAGCCATCGCGGTTTTCGAGTGAAAAGTGCTGCGTACAATTACAATACTTGGAGGGAAACTATAAAATGGTGTGTGGCGAAGACGCATGAATCATGAGCTGTATCAATTATACAAAGAAGAAAATATTGTGAATCGTATAAAATACGGCATACTCCAGTGGGCTAGTCACTTAGTGCGAATGTCGGAAGAAAGAATAGCAAAAACAATATTCAACAGAGAACCATATAGAGGCCGGCGACTTCGTGGAAGGCCACGAACACGCTGGCTGCACATGGTGGACCTGGGGACCCTAAACGTTCGTGGAAACTGAAGGAACATCGCTCAAGACCGACGATTATGGAGCTCTATAAAACGCCAGGCATAGGTGTATCGACGCTGTAGCCAACCAGGTATCCAGGTATCCTAAAAATTCGTTCGCAGACAGTTTTTTCGTACAATGAACGGTTTCCGAATTTTTTTAAATTAGTTTATTCGAAAACATTTTATAAGTTACCGAGGGTTAATTTTTTTTTATCAGTGAAAAATGGTCAGTCTGTTGTGCTGAAAATATGTGCAAAATTTCATCCCAATCAAAGACGATTATGTTAAACATTCGTTATTTACGTGTCATTCTGCATGGAATCCTTCTTCTATAGAATGTTGGTTTTTAGAGTGAAATTATAGCCTTTTTTTGTTTCACGAGAAAGGCAAAAATGATGTACTTAACGCTATACTGTCCCGACCCAATTTCTTAATAAGGCAACAAAAAACTATTTGCACATATCCAGTCAATCGTCATTTCCGGATCACCAGTTCCACTATTTTTCTCATTTGACTTTTTAGATACTTTCCGTCTAAATATTTCCGTAAACAGAACTATAAATATGACCTTATTGGAGGAAAAAAAAACTATACGATTACACCCTGCTCGCACGAGAACCAACAGTTTTGCTTCCGGTGGGAACTAAAAGCTTTCCGCCCTATCATCATCGTTCATCGTCATCTACATACAATATCGTCCTGACTTTTGGTGCGCCACACAAGAACGTAATTGCCGTGCCAGTCTGTGCAATATAGTTTCACTGGACGTGCTGCCGTAGTTGCCCGTATAGCGTGGCACAGCCTAGCAGCAGGTTTCGGCTGATTTGCATTTTAAAGATGCACAACAGCCCACCCAACTGGATGGCTAACGGCGGAGCGTACGACTATGTCCAAGGTTGCCGCGTTCTTGGCGTGGAGTCCAGCCGCGTGGCCTTCCAAAAGGGCAATTTTCCAAACCAGTTAACCGAATTTTTCGCATGATTATGACGTTTCAAGGATACGGCACCGAACTGGCGGGTTGCGGTAGGTTTTTGTGTTTGATTGGGGTTACGCTACGGATACTCTTTTATACAACAATATTCTCGTAATTGATAGTCTTTCTAAAGAAGCAGTTCAGTAAGGGCCCTTGATCAGCAGCAAAAATGAAATTATAACATCGATTTCCTGCCTTTTCATCGTTGCGTGCAAGACAACTCATCAATATTGAACTACTAGTAACGTGCCAACACGTATAGAGCCTTGCGTTTCACCGACCTTCACAGTCTACACGTCATACTACGATGAACAAAGAGGAGTGTTCACGTGTGAAGTCTTCGAGAGATACATTTCTTTCTTCACTAACGATAGCTAATCGATTTGAAATTTTTTCACACACAGAAATATTATACATAGTGTTGGATTATAAAACGGTTTTCTAGACAATTTAATTTATATGTGGTCGATACCCTTCGAAGGTATACCTTGAACGGTGTCAATTCCATTGAATCGAAATATAAAATTCAATTATCGAAATGTGTTGATTGAATCCAAAAGCGATGTTGTTTCTCTTTGCTTACCATCTCTGCTACGCCTGGTTTGGAAATACAAATTTTAATACTCATGTAGGATGTATCAAGCGGAAGTCGAAACCCGCCAAATTAGGAGTCATTTTGAACTTGCATTTTGTATTATTAGCCAAGACAAGTTTAACCATCCAGACTTCAGTATAACGAATATGGCGGATGCAACCCACACCAAGTATCCAGCGGGATTCCTAACAATGTTTTCTCCATTATACCCAATCGTTCGACTTCTCGAAGTAACTCATACCGGCCTGGTTTCCGTCACCATTACGAGATCAGGTCAACCAAAGTGGAATTAATGGCCACATCAACGCGACAGTATTCGATTTAATTAGGTTCCCAAAGGGATCCCATTCCTAGTTATACTAACTAACCTAATGCAAACGTCAGCACGAGTAGTGTGTTTAAGTAGTGTGACGACCCCAACTACTTAAATTCCTTCAGGGGGATTCGTCACAATCTTTTATGCGGAGTCAGTTTACCTTGGCACCGACCCGCGCTAGAAAAGAGTTTTGCGCCCAGCAACAGGGTGTTGTTGTTTAAGTCTGCTTACTTTTGCTTTATAAGCAAAATACAGCACTTGGCAAGGTTCTAAATGAACCGTTATGTGTGAGAGAGTCATTAAGTAAAGAGAGAGAGAAAATTGTCAACATAAAGTAGGTTAGCTGTAAGTTAAATGTAAGTTAATAAAGAGTTTTTTTTGTACCACTCAGTTCGAGTGGTGTTTTAATTTTTATTCGAAAATCCAGTGCCGCCGCGCGGCCCACCGGCGGGGATCGTCGCCCCGTCGGTAGAGGTCTGTTCATGTAGTCGATACCCTTCGAAGGTATACCTTGAACGGTGTCAATTCCATTGAATCGAAATATAAAATTCAATTATCGAAATGTGTTGATTGAATCCAAAAGCGATGTTGTTTCTCTTTGCTTACCATCTCTGCTACGCCTGGTTTGGAAATACAAATTTTTATACTCATGTAGGATTTATCAAGCGGAAGTCGAAACCCGCCAAATTGGGGGTCATTTTGAACTTGCATTTTGTATTATTAGCCAAGACAAATTTCCAACCATCCAGACTTCAGTATAACGAATATGGCGAATGCAACCCACACCACGTATCCAGCGGGATTCCTAACAATGTTTTCTCCATTATACCCAATCGTTCGACTTCTCGAAGTAACTCATACCGGCCTGGTTTCCGTCACCATTACGAGATCAGGTCAACCAAAGTGGAATTAATGGCCACATCAACGCGACAGTATTCGATTTAATTAGGTTCCCAAAGGGATCCCATTCCTAGTTATACTAACCTAATGCAAACGTCAGCACAGTTTTCTTCTTCCAAAGAACCAAACTTGGGGAAGAAAACAGACGTCAATCGCAATTAACAGCCAGTCTGTTTTTTTACCACCCACCTAATATGCATTATCGAACCCTGCCTGGGCCTGCTGTTTCTTCACCACCAAAAGGGCACCCTCGACTTGGCTTTCGAATGTGCCGATCGAACTCGGCTGATAATGAAACAGTGGATGCTTCATCATCGTCCACCCGCCGCATCGGTTCCCAATTCAGTTGAAGCTAACGCATGCATTGGGGACATTTTCGGAATAAATTTTCTTTAGTTCATCATACAGAGTCTGGGGTAAACGAAATATCTAAATGCACTGCTTACCTCCTAGTAGTGCGTTTTTGGTTGGTCTTTTCCGATGAGAAAAATGCGAGTTGTGCGTTGTGCGACTTATGAATAGCGTTGGACAAAATTTCTCGAGACAAGGAACAATGTGGATAGGGAGGAGTTAGTTTTATGGTGCCAAACGTTCCACCCCAGATCTCAATGTACTAATTTTGCTGCCATCTATTGGGGTCAGTGTGATTTGAATGCCCAAAGTTTGTTATTTGGTGAGTTGGCTGATTATTTTTCCTGGTAGATGTTTATTGCCGCTGTGTAAATGTGCGGTGCTGTCCTTGAACAAGTTTCATCC
Organism: Armigeres subalbatus; assembly: GCF_024139115.2. Taxonomy (NCBI): domain Eukaryota; kingdom Metazoa; phylum Arthropoda; class Insecta; order Diptera; family Culicidae; genus Armigeres; species Armigeres subalbatus. Next base: position 95,231,139 of record NC_085140.1, on the reverse strand, counting down.
GATTTAATGTGCATATTTATCAATTATGAAGTATGGTTCCCGTAACGTTGGTTAGACACCTTTACATGGTAGGTATCCCAAGCGGACGAGAAAATCCGAAGCGTATCATATTTAGTTGTTACGAAATACCCTGCCCTTTGGTTCAGACAGGGGTATGGGCGCGTTCTGCCAGGTTGGTCGAGGCAGATTTCTTGCGGGAACAAGTTTTATATGGACGTTCGAAAGTGCCTGAATGGAATATAAAGCTTGTAAGGATCTCTCATCTGCACCCGTCGAACCATTTTGAATGGCCGTCGTGAGAATACCGTGGGGCATCGAAATCCGTACACTTAAGCACCTTAGTATATGAAAAAGTCATTAGAAAATAGGAATTGAATGTAAATGAAACGTCAGTCATTGACACAGGCGCATGAAGCCTTCTACTTTTGAAGTGTTTCGCATTTACTCATTAAAAACTACGAAAAACATGATAAAATAATGAATTAAATCAACTACTTCTGACTCGAAATCCGTCCACCGTGGACGGATTTCGAATCAAAGGATCAAAATCCGTACAGCTATTTCTTAACTAAATATTTAAATTGAAACAGCCTGATTGACTAAACTACCACTGTAAATAGTTCGATATGCACCTTGAGAAGCGATCCCTTCGATTTGTATTCCGCTTATCTTATGTAAAGATTTACAATTAGCAATTAAAACACAGTTACTTTTGGTGCAATTATGCTCTACCCAAAAACAAAATGGCGGCACAAACTCCGCGTTTGGTGAGTGGAGATTTGTTTTTGATTTTTGTGGTTTTAATTCCAAAGCCTTCTTTCTAATTCTCGCTTAACTTTTCAAAAGGTCCTAAGTAACATTTTTTCATGATTTAATTTGAATACTGCAATCAATAGCTTCCATTTTGTTCTATTGATTGCGCAATTCAAATTAAGTCATGAAAAAAATGTTACTTAGGTCCTTTTGAAAAGTTGAGCGAGAATTCTATGTCCTAAAAGCTTACTGTCAAGTATCTGAACAGGATAAGATTAATTATTCCTACATTAATTACCATTAACCTCCTTTAATTTGTTGATATCTCATGAAGTGGACGGATTTCGGTGCTGTACGGATTTCGGTCCCGCACGGTATCACCTTTGAAATACCGTTGATCGATGTTTTCTTTTATCTAATTTCATATAAGGTACACCGGGGCAAGTTGAAATGCGGGGTAAGCTGAAACGGAAGCTGTAATTCAGATAGGAAATGAGCGAATTGTCTGATAATTTTTTACAACAAACTACTTGCCTAAACGCACCTTTTGACTGCCATTCCCAAAAGATTGCAGCTTTCAAAAGCAATCCCTGCAATTGTTTATTTTTCGCCCTTTGCAAAATCCAAACCAACTATTTGACGTGCCAATGAAACAGGCATCAAAACGATATTTGAAAGAGCTTTTCATCAAATTTTCACGGTAGGTAATCATTCAATGTTGAATAAGGATAATGATTATGATAAATCGAGGAAAGACCCGTTTTATTTTTTGTATTTTGGTTGTTTCATATTGTTCTGCATGTTCAACTCATCGGATAGAAATGCGTGGAGCGGGGAAAGTTGAAACAACGATTCAAAACGTCACCCTCGCAATTAAAAGTATTTTTTTTACAGAATTCAACATGGTCCGTAAATACATACATCCGAAAAACATAAATTTATAAAAACATGCAAACTTCTGAACATAAATTTAATAAATTTCCGTCCATTCCGTCATGAATGCAACCGTCCTACGATTTACACTAGAATGAAAAGGGGTCATGTTTAAACTGCAGTTTTGAGATTCTCATATGACTCTTATATGACTCAGAACAAATTGTAGACAAATTAGGGTATCAGTGATTACTCACTTGAAGAGAACTTAACTTGAAGAACCTAAAAGCAAGGATACTAACGATCATTCAGTAATTTGCGTTCGATCATTTAGTAGTTTGTCAATAACACATTCCAGAAGCTGAATTTCAAAATATGTTGTATGGTGGACTTCTAGTGCGAAGGTTTCTCTACCACTCTGTCTAATGGTTCGTTGTTTGAATTCCACTAGTAACGGAGTTATAGCTATAGTTTAAGTAACTTAGACTAAATGATAACAAAATTCCAATCATTTAGTTCAAGTTACTGGAACTAGCGCTCTAACTCCGTTATTAGTTGAATTCTAATAACGAACCATTAGGCAAAGTTGTAGAAAAACCTTCGTACTAGAAGTCCACCATACAACATATTTTGAAATTCAGCTTCTGGAATGTGTTATTGACAAACTACTAAATGATCGAACGCAAATTACTGGATGATCGTTAACATCCTTGCCTAAAAGAGATCCAAATTATTTTTTCTACAGGAATGATCGTCTTAACAGCGTCTGTGGTGGAGTCGCACAATGGGATCATCCTGAAAATAGACGATCGGAAATGTTTCGACACCTCAAATGACATTTTTTCGCCAAGGTATCTTCGAAGAGTAGTCTCATATTTTTGTCATGCATCAGCAGTAGACTGGCCCAGGAAACAAAAAGTTGTGTAATTCCACGGGGCACCCCCCAGGATTGTGTCTTTGGGTGAGAAAATCAATCTCTGAAAATTTCAGCTCAATCGCTTGTTGCATAAGCTGGCGCATTTGATTTGAAGTTTGTATGGGGATTTCAGCCAGAATGTATAGGAAAATACACCTCCGTCACTCATTCGATCTGGAAATTGGTTTTGATTGCTCGATTGACCTCAGAATTGCAAAAACGGCAGTTGGTATGCTACAGAACAATTTCACAGAACATTGTATGATGATTATATGAACTTTTATATAGGTTTTGGCTGATGCGATTGGATCAAAAAATTCAAAAATACACAAATCAGCTCCTAATAAACCAGCCGAAAACTATATAAAAGTTCATTTAATCATCATGCAATGTTCTGTGAAATTGTTCTGTAGCATACCAACTGCCGTTTTTGCAATTCTGAGGTCAATCGAGCAATCAGAACCAATTTCCAGATCGAATGAGTGACGGAGGTGTATTTTCCTATACATTCTGGCTGAAATCCCCATACAAACTTCAAATCAAATGCGCCAGCTTATGCAACAAGCGATTGAGCTGAAATTTTCAGAGATTGATTTTCTCACCCAAAGACACAATCCTGGGGGGTGCCCCGTGGAATTCGACAACATTTTTTTCTCCCCATACTAATCTGGGCCAGTCTAATCAGCAGGAATATATTTTTTATTGCGTATTCAGTTCGAGCTACCTGGTGGCGGTTTAGGGTCATTTGGCCGAATGCCGTTTGGCCGAATGTCGTTTGGCCGAATGTCGTTTGGCCGAATGCCATTTGGCCGAAAGGGCCGTTTGGCCGAATAGTTGAAATAAGTTTCCGAAGGAAGAAGAAAAAAGAAGAAATAAGGAAGAGGAAAAAGGAAAGAAGGAAGAAAGAAGATGGAAGAAGGACAAAGAAAGAAGTAAGAAGGAAGAAATAATGAAGAAGAAGGAAGAAAGAATAAAGGAGAAAAAAGAAAGAATAAAGAAGAAGGAAGAAAAAATAAACAAGTAGGAAGAAAGAATAAAGAAGAAGGAAAAAAGAATAAAGAAGAAGGAAGAAAGAATAAAGAAGAAAAAAAGAATAAAGAATAAGGAAGAAGTAAGAAGAAAGAAGGCAGAAGCAAGCGAAAACAAGAAAGAAGGAAGAAGGAAGAAACCCCGACTTAATCCACCTACAGTGAACGCAACCCTTCTTACACTTTTGAATGGTTGTGTGTGCCCAGTGCATATTACAATTTCTAAGCATATGACCTTCAATTGAATATAAAATAACTGATATTATCATGCATCGATTTCAAAATAAAAAAAATGGATATTTCTGGAAATTTAACAATTTTTAAAAAATACAAAAAGACTGCAGATTTAATTTGCCGCCTTAAATGGCAATATTACAGCTTCTGTTTAAACCCAAAAGAGTTCAAATCGGGTCATAGACGGCTGAGATATTGGTGTGACAATTTTTCATTAGTAGTCTGAAAATATGTCTCATATTCGTATTTCACAGATATCTCTGAAACCGAATTTCCTATTGCAGAAAAAAATTAATGGGTCCAATGACAAAAACATAGCGTTCGTTTAAAGATCAAATCGCACAAATCGGTCCAAGGACGACTGAGATCTTGATGGGACATATTTTACCAATGTGTGAAGTTGATAATTGCAAAAACTGTCTAATTGCAAAAACAAAATACAATGGGTTCAATGGCAAAGTCATAGCTTTCGTTTAAAGATAAAATCATGCAAATTGGTTTACAGACGGCTGAGATATTCATGTGACATTATTTTGTTAGTTTTCTGAAAATACACTTCATGTTCGTATTTCTCACATATCTCTGGAACCAAATGTCCGATTGCAAAAAAAAAAATTGAACTTGTACAATGACAAAGTCATAGCTTTCGTTTAGTGTTAAAATCGTGCAAATCGGTCCACGGACGGCTGAGATCTTGATGTGACATTTTTGTAACGCACACACATACGCACACACACATACATACATGTGCTCAGTTCGTCGAGCTGAGTTGATTGGTATATACGACTTGGGTCTCCGAGCCTCGGATAAAAAGTCGGTTTTTCAAGCGATCTTTATACCCTTCTTAGGATGTAAGAAGGGTAAAAAGAAGAAAGAAAGAAGAAGAAAAAAGGAAGAAAGAAAAAGGAAGAATAAAGAAGATGGAATAAGGAAAAAGGGAAAGGGAAAAAGGAAGAAGAAAGAAGGAAAATGGAAGAAAGAAGTTGGAAAAAGGATGAAGGAAGAAGGAAGAATGAAGGAGAAAGGAGAAAGAAGGAAGTAGGAAGAAAGAAGAAAGAAAAAGAAAGAATAAACAAGGAAGAAGAAAGAAGGAAGAAGGAAAAGGAAAGAAGGAAAAAGGAAAAAGGGAGAAGAAAGAAGAAAGAAGGGAGAATGAAGAAGAGAGAAGGAAGAAGGAAGAAGAAAGAAGGAGGAAAGAAGAAGGAGATAAGATGGAAGACGGACGAAGTAAGAAGAAAGAAGGAAGAAAGAATAAAGAAGAAGGAAGAAGAAAGAAGGTGGAAGGAAGACGGAAGAAGGAAGAAGGAAGAAGGAAAAAGGAACAAGAAAGAAGGAAGAAGAAAGAAGGAAAAAGAAAGAAGGAAGAAGGAAGAAAAAAGAAGGAAGAAGAAATAAGGAAGAAGTGATAAGGAAGATTGAAGAAGGGAGGCGGAAGAAGTAAGAGGGAAAAGGAAGAAGGTCTCTGTTCGCAGTTCACTATTCTCTTCCCACTTTTCACAACTCACTTCTCACTTCCTTCTTCTCATTATTCACTTCTCATTCCTTACTCTCCACTACTCGTAACCAGAGGTCATTTTTTTTTAACTATTCGGCCAAACGACCCGTTCGGCCAAATGGCATTCGGCCAAATGACGTTCGGCCAAATGGCCTGACACCCTGGTAGCTTAGTTTGGCAAGGCTGAACCCGTCCCTTTATTATTTATTAGTTGTTCAGACTAAGGCCGAAGTGGCCTGTGCGGTATATACAGGGCTGGTAGCGATAAATGCCGTTCAAAATAGTGACTTAGTGACCAACGATGACGAAAAAAGTGACCAAATAGTGACTTTCAAAAGCAGAAAAAGTGACCAAATTGTGACTTTTGTATAAAGTATTTACCAGGTAATGAGCTGGGAGAAGACAACAATTACAAAACCATGAGGATTATCACTGCTGGCCGTGTGTGCATCTTCATCGTAACTAGGGAGACGATGGATCTTAGCAGGGGGCAACCGACTTGGCGATATCATCATAAATACAACGAAGTTGGACATTGAAGAAGGTATTCGTTGGGACATCCAGAGGCTAGCAATATGACCATGGTAAATTTTATTCCGTAACACACCACTTAATGGTATTTACCCAGCGTCACGGGAGCAGGTAATAAGTTACAAGTTGATACACTAAACCATGGTTATAATTTCAACAACAATTTTGAAGCAATTTCTATAGCATTGTGGTAATAAAGTTTAACATGAGCTCGAAGTTTTTCGTGAAACTGCAGTTTGTGTATGAAAAAGGCATAATGAAGTATAACAAATTTTGCGCTGTCTTTTACTACCGATCAAAAAATATTGTCTCGTCAAAATATATTCCCAAAAGTTTCACCATATATAGATGATTCAGCTGCAAGACAGTATGAAAGAGTGCTAGAACGATGTTTTGGATTGAGTTTTCGCTAATTTTTATGTAGTTAGACGTGTGAACATTCGTTTTGGCACGTTGAAAAATTAGCACAGTTTTCGGTAAAAAGCAATGAAATGATCTAATCAATTACTAGACAGAGAATTATTTGGAATCACAAAGCTTATGAATCTTTATAAGGAAAAATGTTAAACAAAACTTGAAGAATTCTAAATAATGATGACATTTTTAAAACATTAACTCATATAAAACATGAATTTTACCGAACCTAAGTTTCAAGTTTCGTAAAATGTGATCCAAAATCTTGAATTTGATGCAGAAATTGCTTTGGAAAACTCAAATTTTTTTCAGAAATTTAGGAGCAAGTTGATTTTCTGTGAAAATTTCTAGGATTTTTTTTCAGAAATTGTGCAGAAAATATTTCAATTCTTGTGAAATCTTTCTCCAGGAGTTCAAATGGAAATTCCAACAGAAATCCGATAGCGAATGTCAGCACAAAAACTTCCGGAAATTATTTCATACCATAAATTCAAGGCAGAATATTTTGTAGACATTCCTGCTGTCTTTCAGGAATTTCCGCGGGAACTGCACGTCAATTATTCAATTATCAAAGAAAAACCTTCCGAAAATTATTTTCCAAATTCAAGGCGGAATTTTTACGGAATTTTACACAAAGATTTATGCGGTCATCGCTACAGATTACAGTAAAAGTTCCTCCAACAGAAACAAAGTTAGGAAGCTTTTTATAACGAAGGTGGATTTTTCTCCAGATACAGGCAACTTACCCAACTTAGGAAGTAGTGCGCTGGATTCGCCTAAAGATGCGCTAAACAACGCATCAATTAGTTTGACAGATAAAACTTCGGTTCGGAAGTCCCGATGTCCGAATTCTAATGTGGTGCTACGCCGACAATATCGTGCTGTGTGGTTCGTCGTAGAAAGGTTAATCAATCAGAAACTAAGAAATATCTCGGAATTTTGTCAAAATTGACGTGACAAAAAATGGATATTCAGAAACGATGAAAAATGACAAGTGAAGTTCTTAAGCATTATAAGGCTTGTTAAACGAGTGCTCAAGAGTATAATGCATTCAATAATGGCTTGGAAATGTCCGAAAAATTGGGTAAGCATAGACATAGACATAGACTCCGCATTAAATGCGCGAGAACAGCAAAAACCGCGAAAATCGCGAAATCCTCGTAGTCGTAACAATCCTGCGCTTTATATACGGCGTTGCCTACACGTATGCCCAAGCTTCGCTGTGGGCCTCTCGATCCCGAAGTCCATGGTTCTAACCCACTCTGCCTTTCATAAGACGGCCTTGGAGCAACTTTTCAAACTTTATATATTTTGCTAACAGATTTACATTTGATTTGGTTGATGATAATGGTAGGAACAAATGATTTTTACTTTGAACTTTTTTTTACAAACGGTGGTGCGAAAAAGTGACTTTAGTGACCATTTTCCAAAAAATAGTGACTTTAGTGACTTTTGGATGCAAATAGTGACTTTTTAGTGACTAGGCTCAAAATAGTGACCAAGTCACTAAAAAGTGACTTGCTACCAGCCCTGGGTATATAAGAGTCTTCTCCATTCGGCTCGGTCCATGGTTACACGTCGCCAACCACGCAGTTTACGGAGGGTCCGCAAGTCATCTTCCACCTGATCGATCCACCTTGCCCACTGCGCACCTCGCCTTCTTGTGCCCGTCGGATCGTTTCCGAGAACCATTTTCACCGGATTACTGTCCGACATTCTGGCTACGTGCCCGGCCCACCGCAGTCGTACGATCTTCGCGGTGTGAACGATGGATGGTTCTCCCAACAGCTGAAGCAACTCGTGGTTCATTCGCCTCCTCCACGTACCGTCTGCCATCTGCACCCCACCATAGATGGTACGGAGCACTTTCCTTTCGAAAACTCCAAGTGCGCGTTGGTTCTCCACGAGCATCATCCAGGTCTCGTGTCCGTAGAGGACTACCGGTCTAATGAGCGTTTTGTAGATTGTCAGTTTGGTACGGCGGCGAACTCTATTCGATCGGAGCGTATTGTGGAGTCCAAAGTACGTACGATTTCCAGCCACTATGCGTCTCCGAATTTCTCTGCTGGTATCATTTTCGGCAGTCACCAGTGAGCCCAAGTACACAAATTCTTCTACCACCTCGATTTTGTCACCACCTATGCAAACTCGCGGTGGGTGGCTCACATTTCCGTCTCTTGAACCTCTTCCTATCATGTACTTTGTCTTCGACGTGTTGATGACTAGTCCGATCCGCTTAGCTTCCCTCTTCAGTCTGATGTAGGCTTCCTCCATCTTTTCAACGTTACGTGCCATAATATCTATGTCGTCGGCGAAGCCAAATAGCTGGACGGACTTATTGAAAATTGGACCACTAGTGTTAATCCCTGCTCTTCGTATTACCCCTTCCAAAGCGATGTTGAATAGCAGACATGAAAGACCATCACCTTGCCGCAACCCTCTGTGCGTTTTGAAGGGACTCGAGAATGCCCCTGAAACTCGAACTACGCACATCACCCGATCCATCGTCGCTTTGATCAACCGTGTCAGTTTATCCGGAAATTTGTGTTCGTGCATAAGCTGCCATAGCTGGTCCCGATCGATTGTATCATATGCGGCTTTGAAGTCGATGAATAGATGATGTGTGGGCACGTTGTATTCGCGTGGTTTAGCGTTCGCCCATAAAACCCGCCTGGTACTGCTCCACGAACTCCCTTGCAATTGGTGCTAGTCGACGGCATAAAATTTGGCAGAGTACCTTGTATGCGGCGTTCAGCAATGTGATTGCGCCGTAGTTGCTACAATCCAGCTTATCGCCCTTTTTCCAGATGGGACACACGACACCTTCCATCCACTCCTGCGGCAAAACTTCCTCCTCCCAAATCTTGGTAATGACCCAGTGCAGCGCTCTAGCCAGTGCCTCACCACCGTGTTTAAATAGCTCTCCTGGTAGTTGGTCAACCCCAGGGGCTTTGTTGTTCTTCAGCCGGTAAAATTATGTTCTGCGCGCGTTCTCCCAGGTCCATCACCATACCGTCATCTTCGTCTGCCACATCGCCATTCAGGTGTTCTTCGTAGTGCTGCCGCCACCTCTGGATCACCTCACGCTCGTTCGTAAGAATGTTTCCGTTTATGTCCTTACACATATCAGGCTGTGGCACGTGGCCCTTACGTGAACGGTTCAACTTCTTATAGAACTTTCGTGTGTTATTAGCGCGATCTCTTCACGGTCTCGATCTTCCTGCTGGCACTTTTTTCTCCGGAAAATCGAGTTTTGTCTGTTCCGCGCCTGTTTATATCGTGCCTCGTTCGCCCTCGTTCGTTCGTGCAGTGTTGCAACAATCTCGCCCATGCTGCATTCTTCTCTTCTACTAACTGCTCACATTCGTCGTCGTACCAGTCGTTTCTCTGATCCGGGGGCACCGTGCCAAGTGCAGCGGTTGCGGTGCTACCAATGGCGGATCGAATATCTCTCCAGTCATCTTCAAGAGACGCTGCGCCTAGCTGCTCTTCCGTTGGGAGTGCCACTTCCAGCTGCTGCGCGTATTCTTGGACTAGTCTACCGTCTTGTAGCCGCCCAATGTTAAGCCGCGGCGTCCGACTTCGACGCGTGTTGTACACGTGGTAGTGGTCGGATTCAATATTCGCACTGCGGTAAGTGCGGACGTTCGTGATGTCGGAGAAGAATTTACCGTCGATTAGAACGTGGTCGATTTGGTTTTCCGTTTCTTGGTTAGGTGATCTCCATGTGGCCTTGTGGATATTTTTGCGGGGAAAGAAGGTGCTTCGGACTACCATTCCTCGGGAGGCTGTTTTTTGCGGGACCACCCTAAGTTGAAATGGGAAAAATGCTGTAATTCCGTCATTTTAATAGCTACATTTTTTTCGCAGCTTTCTGGGACGAATTACTGAAACTGACCACTCCACCGAATGATTTATGTCTCCAGGGTTCAATAAGTGGTGTTTGCATTGATTTTACTCTGGCACTGCTACAATAAGCGGTTTAGAAAATGTCGCTGCTTTCTGGGACGAATCACAGAAATTTACCATTTTACCGGATATACTGGAATTCTCGGAGGACAACTAGGTGGCCACCAGGGATCGAGCAAGCGTCCCTCAGCATAGATTTTTCTGTCATACTGCGGTTTCGAAAGATGATGAAAATCTCGCATCTCGCTGGATTGAATGGATGTATTAAATGAAGATTTGACACCTGTTCCTAAATACGGATCATCCGGATGTCCACCCGGTGGCCAATGCACCCCAGGGAGCTAAATTGTCCTCCTTCCTAATGCACTTATCGTCGTGAACAATTTTGTTTGAAGGTTCCATCATTCAAAATGGAAAAGATCCGATGATACATAATCACGAATATAGAAGTTCTGCATAGAAGTTCCAGTAGCCTTGCGAGCAAATGCATTGGATTTCCAATTCGGAGATTCGATTCGATTCTCGTTTCGGTATTTAATGTTTTCGGATTAGAAACATCCTCGACACCCTCAGCAGTGTATCCAATGTACTTGTTACATGAGACACATACTTATGTAATGGCGGGTATAGAAAAGCTTTCAATTAATAACTGAGGATATGCTAAAATAATGCTAAGTTGAAAAGCAGGCCAAGTTCCAATTGGAATGTAGAGCCATTGAAGAAGAAGAAGAAGATAAAAACATCACTAAGTTTTAAACATAATCGTTAAACCACATCAACTTCCATTCTTCAGACTAAACATCTAATTGAACCATAAAATAAAAGACAATAGCTACTTGCCGTATCCACGTGTAACGTTCACCGAAATCACTCTCGGAAATGTTGGACAAATTAATCACGAGATAATATCATTTTCCTTCTCGTTTCCTTTATTTACAACAAACTAGCCATTTCCACTGGAAGCACTTTTTGGAGAATGTAATTCACTGATAAACACCGGTCGGTTCCGAACTTGATTCTCGGAATGGTACCAATAAGTCGTAAAAACGCAAAGCACTTGTTCCTTAACACGTTTAAAACACTTCCTTGCTTTTCCAACCGATAGTCACGCGATCACGATAACGAGAAAATTTCACAGACCAGACACAGGCTTACAACAGACGATGGCTAATTGAATTCGACTAATAGTGGGCAACACTTGTCATATGGCCAAACTGTACAAGTTATAAAAGCATCAATCATTCGAAGTATGTAACACATCTATTACATGTGGGAAAAACCCCCAAAGCACGTCGCCGTCACTCTGGGATTCAGTCAGTCCGCTAGACTAAACCGAACTGTTCCCACGGAAGGTTACCGAAGGACTAACGTGCAGCGTGCTGCTTCGGAGAGAAAGTGTCTCAAGACTTGTGGCGTCGTAAGGAAAAGGCGGACAAGATTGTTTCTATCAGACGTAAGGAACACCATCAGGTTTGTGCAACGATAGGAAAACGGAAAATGGTGCTGTGGAATGTGAAGTTTGATAAAAAAAACTAATTGGTAGGTAAGGTTCTTCGGAGGAATCCCGAACAAAATTGTTGTCTATAAACGGGTGGACACAAAATAAAAAATATGTTATAAAGAAAATCATGTTTGCAATCGCCGAAAACCTCATTAATAAATAAAATTAAAAAAAATGTTTGCAATCAGAAATAAACCGGTCAAGGGCCGAAAACCTCTTATTTAAAGATAAAAGAAAAAAGGAAAAATGTTTGCAATCTAATTTGTTGCCTTTTAAGATTCTTATGATCAGAACTTAACCCCGTTTTTTTATATTTTTAATAGAACGTTAGACTGAAGTTCAACACTTTTGTTAGGTCACGAAAACCTGTTAATACAATTAAGGCGTACCAATTGTGGCTATAGCACCAGTTGTCGCACTAGTGCTTTATATGCCAAATGGCCAATCAAATCACCGCAAACCAAGTTCATATCGATAAAGCATATTCATATGATACGATAACACCTTTGATCTCCTCCAAAACAAGCAAAGCATAATTGTAAAAATTGATTTTGCTTAATTTTTGACGTCCTTTGCACCAGTTGTCGCACTAGTGGTCCCTATTTGGCCAATCCCATAAGAAAACAATGGGATTTGCCAAATAAGGAACCAAAATTAAGAATAGTGCCACAACTGGTGCATGCGTTCCTATTATGGATTAATTAATTTTGAGGATAATAACAAATTTTATTGTGTTTTTTACAGCTGTTCTAAGGGTCTGTCTCATTTGGAGTGACAGTACGAAAATTAAAAAATCACCCCGTTATAAGAATGGCTGGTGCTACCCAGCAATTCCAATAGGACATCGATGGAAAATGATTCGATATCTGTCAAAAGTAATCTTGCTCTGCGAGCAGGGTTATTTGATAATTATTGAAATGTCACTTTTAAGTTTAATTTCAGTTTAATTATCCAATTGAGACAGACCCTAAGGAGCAGGAAGTAAAACCTTTCACTTGATATATAAAGTTCACCCGAATGCCTTTTACTTATTTTTTAAAAAATAGTTGTTCTTATGTATGGCGACAATTGGTACACCCACTACTCAAGGTAAAAATTAGGCAATCGGAAATTGAATATTTTTTTCTACATTCGGGAAGACCTCTAAAATTTAACTGCGATTGCGCGGAACAAATGTAAACAAATTTCCTTTAAATAGTTATACATGTACTATGTGTTCAAATCCTACCTGTTGCTTCGGCGAGGATACCGCTTCGTCATGTATACTCTGTGTCCCTTTTTCCTTTTTTGCTCTAGGATCTTTGGCGCCAGTCACCACACTATCTACACTCTTTCCAAACAGTAATTTCTCAGCCGGGCACTCTTCAACGTCAACGACCGTCTCCTTTCGGTAAACAATGTCCGACCGATTCTCCTTATCACTTCCGGGGCTACGCCCTCTTTCCTCGACATCACACGTTGATTCTTTCGTCCCATATTGGCGATTTTCCTCCAAAACCAGCTTTGAATTCAAATGATTTTTCTCAACCTTGCCACTCGAATTGATCACCTGCTCCTCACCACCCACTGTAACAGGTCCTTCTGGAGAATCCCGCATCACATTTCCCGGCTCTAGAATTTTAATTTTTTCCGTAGCAAAGCGTTCCCGTTCCAACGCGAGCAACTGTTTCTGTTCGGCAAGGAACTTTGATATGTTGAAATCAAAACTATCATCTGCCATTTCAGCCACAATAAGACTCACATTACACAATGCCACCGAAATTAATTGCGTTATTGGAATCACTCGCGTGCTAAAAACCGTTGGTTTTCGATTTTGGAAGGCAAAACTGCGGTTTTGTTTTGCTTTTCCGACTTTGACATTTCTATCAGCAACGTTGCTGGCAGTGCGCTGACAGCGCAACATAAAATTGACAGCATGATCCAGGGGTACGGCAATGATTACGTGGAAGAGCTCATTGTAATATATTATACTAAAGACACACTGGTGGTACAAGTACCACGGTTATATACCCTAGTACATATTGTACCATGGTTTTCCACGTTGTACCAGCATGGTACAAGGTGACACACTAGTGGTACAACTTGTACCATGGTACGAATACCACCAGTGTGTCATTAGTATTAAATATGATTCCAGTTGAAAATCGAATTAGGGTAAAGTGCCCAATAGTGGACCCCCAACCAATAGTGGACCCTGAAGCCATTTTTGCAGTATTACAGCACAATATAAACATTTTGCTTTGAAATTCCATCGGGAGAACCTACCTTACAGTTCTATGATTTGATTACATGCATTGGAAATGCTATGGAAAGTAAAATTAGATGATTTTTTACAATTCTATAAAAAATAAACACGAGACTGTCCATTATAGGAATATTTTGCGGGGTCCATAATAGGGAAGCAGAACATCCCGAAACGGAACATGAAAATCAAATGAAGTGTCGACTATAGGGAAGCAATTTCCTATTATGGACCCCCAGGGGGTCTACTATAGGGCGAATTCAGTCAGACTTTAAAATGTAAATTTTAACGAATAACGTCGTGTATTTGAGTGTTTTATGTATGTATCGTGAAAGGGGGATGCAGAACTTGTTGTTAGATATCAAACAGAATAAATATGTTGAAAATTTCTACTCCTTTTGACAGGAAGAGCAAAATTCCGCTACTAGGGGGTCCACTATTGGGCATTTTACCCTATTCGGATACCGGCCGGTACACATCCCCGATTCGCATAAGAGTCCTATGTCGATTTTTGACGATATGAATTTTCTTCCATCAGAAATAAGCTTGAAATTGATTCCTCAAAAAAAAAAACGAGCCATGGGTAATGTTTTCAACCCAAGTAACACGGTTTGTTGTATGAGTGTAAAAAATACATCTTTCGAACATATAGTATGTTACGTTTTGGTATGAAAAACTGCTTTGATTACTTTCACACGACCCAAACAGCGCAAAAATTATCGATATTTTCAACATCTTTCAGTTGCAAGCTTGTTTTTGATTGCACATTCACAAGACTAAACTTAAGTACTGAAGACCCGCATAGCTCTGAACTATAAGTTGAGTATTTCAGAAAGATGTATTACAGTTGAAAAACTTACCTATGAACATTTAGTTTTAAAACCTTCTTCCATGGCTCGCTTCAAGGTTTCATTGAAAAGCCCCACTTCAAACTGTTGGAACTGGAAAACATATTCATATTAATTATTTATTCATAAAGAATTTGTTTCATTTTAAGGTAAATTTTATTACAAACCTGATTTTATTGGTGATAAAAATCATAGAAATGCCACAGCCAAACATTCCAAAAACTAAACACTCTCAGCTACACAGAAAGAAAAACCATTAATGAAATTAAAAAAACCATTGGTTAAAATAAAAAGTTGCGTTGGTTCTTTTTCGTAGAGAGTTGCGTAGGTATGTTTAAAATAAAAGTGCATCAATTTTCACGCCAACGATGTGTGGTAGTGAATGTAGTATTGTGTAAGAAATAAAAATAGCCCGCAAAATACATTGGATATTTCTTACAGTGTTTAGCTTTACGGATTACACCCTTCAGTATCGTCACGGTAAAAAACACCACCAACGCGTTCCAGAAATTCCATTGGAATTCGGAACTGTCACTCTCTCGCAAAAAAGGGAGACAAGAGAGTAAAATGGAAATGAGGGAAATTTGACTGGACAGAGTGATCGAGAACAAGGAAAGCGAAGGCAGTTAGTCGGATATAATTGAACGCAACGGATGTGTTGCAAAAAGTGTGCCTTTTGTAATTACGCCAGCATTCGGCTGGTTCAGCGATTACGACATGGCGCAGCCGGTAAAAGACTCGGACAGATGGAAAGCGTAGGTATATTTGAAAAATGAGATGCGTAAAAAGGAGAACAGAAGACTTACATGCATATATGAATGATCGACCAAACAAGACAAAAATGCGTAAAAAAATAAATGACGCAAAGCGACAAAAAAAAAATGGACGTTGCTAAGGAGAAAAAAAAAAGACAAACAAAAAAATAAATGTAAAATGGTTGAAGTGGAAAAATATGATGTGAAACAACTGAAAAAAATAAATGGCAGTTGGAAAGGAAAAAAAGTGAGAATGAAATGGCTGAGATAATGCGTAAAAAAAATAAATGTCGCACTGCAACTGAAAAAAATAAATGGAAGTTGCTAAGAAAACAAAAGAAAACAAAAGGTTAGATGGCAAAAAAAAATGTTGGCAAAAAAAGTGAAAAACAAATGTTGCAAAAAATTATTGAAAATTATTGGCACAAACAAATAAAAGATGGGTTATGCAGTATGATGATAGTTTGAATAAAACAAAATAATGAAAGTAAACAATAAAACAATATTCAATAATGGCACAATTAATTCAAAATCTAATGTTTAACTTCTGGATTTCAAGATGGGCTTTGGAGAAATATGAATACTGGTAGATTTTAGAATGTTGGGGTGTTGGAAATTGCATTTTTGAAATGAGTATTTGGTTGGATTAGTGAACGGGTTTTAAGATATTATGCGTATTGAGATTGGACGTTTGACTCAAGGGTAACAATGTGTATTACATTTACAGACGCGTTGAATAGATTTCAAATAGAGGATGGAGAGCATATTCATTTCACATGAATCAGTGTATGTCTTGGAAAGGGGTGACAAGATTTTGTCTGAAACGTTCGACAAAATCAGAACGTGATGAAACCGAATCGAAAACGTCAAACTGTATTTGGAAATTTAGTTGGAGACTAAATTTCGGGATACTATTTAAGGTTCTTGAACTTCGAATTTTTTTTGGAAATTAATTTCAGCATTATTTTTGGAGATTGAATTTTAGTTGCTTGTCGATTTGGGCATTTACGACTCGTTTTTTTTTCTTATTTAACGATTAAGGGTCGTGTTTTGGCCAAGTGGAAGTGTGACGAAAATTATCTCCATTCAACCTCTTGTATATTTTTTGTTTGACGGAGAAAAGAAATTATGATTTCTGCAACAGGTCAGAGTAACAATCTCTGGTGTGCCAATAAACAAATTATTGCGTTATGTTAAAGATCATAACAGCTGTACTAAAATATGTGACTACTATATGTGTTAGGTGTATACTGGAAATAAATAGATATAGAAAGTTGAAGCCCTGTGCATAGCTGTTCAAGGTTATGGTCATAGTCTATCAACATCAGTATTTCATTCATCTCAATTAGAAGGAGAATGATCTTTCTTATATGATTGGTTTAAGGATTATAGTTGTGCATGTTTATGCTTGGTTTTGTTATGATCGTTCAAATGAGTAAAATGAGTAAAAAAATGTAAATTAGTGAAATAAACCCTGCCAATGTTACGTAAGATGTCACGGAATGTTTCATGATTGGTTACAGGTTAAATGATTAGCATCGGTTTGTTTTGGAATAAATTCACTGTGTGGATCTAGTGTCTTCGTGCTAGTAGATTAATTTGGATTTGTTGCCTTGAAATATATGATAACCTACGGGATTTTTTTTTGAGGTTCTGGTGGTTCAGGCACTTCAGTCGTACAGGAGATGGATTCAATATTGCAAACTAGCAAGATCAACTATTGCTTTGGTGTAGTATTGAAAATTTAAAAGAAGCAGAAGATATTGTTCAATATTTTTCTTGATTTTGATGCTTGATTGTATTCTTGAAATTTAAACTCAACACATGACAGCATGAACAAGGTCAGCTATTGTTATGATGCGGATATACAAAATGTTAATAGGGCATAAGGGACAGATTTTGATGCTTGATTGTTTTCTTGCTCAACTCATGATAGCATAAACAGGATCAGCTACTGTTTTGGTGTGGTATAGAAATGGTAAGATACGAGGAGCAGAGGACATTTTTGACTATTTTCTTGATTTTGATGTTTGACTGTTTTCTCAATCCTGGAAAACTAGCTATGGCTTTGGTGTAGTATAGATAATGTAAGATACGAGAGGCAAAAGATATTGTTGACTAGTTTTTTGATTTTGATGCTTGATTGTACTCTAGAGCCTGGAAAACTCAACTCATAATAGCATAAACAAGATCAGCTATTTCTTTAGTGTAGTATAGAAAATGTAAGATACGAGAGGCAGAAGATATTGTTGACTAGTTTCTTGATTTTGATGCTTGATTGTATTCTAGCGCCTGGAAAACTCGACTGATGAGAGCATAAACAAGATCAGCTAATGCTTTGGTGTAGTATAGAAAATGTAAGATACGACCCAAGTAGCCATGAAGCTATATATGCTTGTAAATAATACAGCCATTAAAGTTGACTTAAAGTAGAAAAAGGCCCGTTTACGACCAAAATAATGCTTCATTACTTCGATTTGTTGAAATAAAGCATAAGTAATGCATCGCTGCATTCTGAATGCTGAACTAATGTATCGTTGCCTGATAGTTTAAGTATAAATGTATCTTTGCATCGCTTAAACTGGTCTAATGCAATTAGCATGTAGTTTGCTGATTTATGATTGATTACATGCAATAATTAATGCTTGGTGGTTACTGCTTGGTGGGGGGAGAGGCCGCAGATATTGTTGACTAGTTTCTTGATTTTGATGCTTGATTGTATTCTTGAGCCTGGAAAACTCGACTCATGATAGCATAAACAAGATCAGATATTGCTTTGGTGTAGTATAGATAATGTAAGATACGAGAGGCAGAAGATATTGTTGACTAGTTTTTTTATTTTGATGCTTAATTGTATTCTTGAGCCTGGAAAACTCGACTCATGATAGCATAAACAAGATCAGATATTGCTTTGGTGTAGTTTAGATAATGTAAGATACGAGAGGCAGAAGATATTGTTGACTAGTTTCTTGATTTTGATGCTTGATTGTATTCTTAAGCCTGGAAAACTCGACTCATGATAGCATAAACAAGATCAGCTATTTCTGTGGTGTAGTATAGAAAATGTAAGATAGGAGAGGCAGAAGACATTGTGGACTATTTTCTTGATTCTGATGCTTGATTGTATTCTTGAGTCTGGAAAACTCAACTCATGATAGCATAAACAAGATCAGCTATTGAATTATTATACATATAGAAAATGTAAGAGAGAGGGATAGAAGACATTGTTGACTATTTTTCTGTAAACATAATCAATCTAGCAAAACAAAAAAAAAAGAAAGAACACGGGCAAGAGAACATTACCTAACATTTTCTGAGTTTAATGCTTGATTGATATTCTTAAACCTTGAAAACTTAACTGATCTTTAATGCAGAGTAGAGGAGAGAGGAATTGTGGTAGTGAATGTAGTATTGTGTAAGAAATAAAAATAGCCCGCAAAATACATTGGATATTTCTTACAGTGTTTAGCTTTACGGATTACACCCTTCAGTATCGTCACGGTAAAAAACACCACCAACGCGTTCCAGAAATTCCATTGGAATTCGGAACTGTCACTCTCTCGCAAAAAAGGGAGACAAGAGAGTAAAATGGAAATGAGGGAAATTTGACTGGACAGAGTGATCGAGAGCAAGGAAAGCGAAGGCAGTTAGTCGGATATAATTGAACGCAACGGATGTGTTGCAAAAAGTGTGCCTTTTGTAATTACGCCAGCATTCGGCTGGTTCAGCGATTACGACACGATGGTTCAACTATAACTGTTATCAACCTATTGCTGTCCATAATCATTTTCTTCCAAAAGAAAGGAAATATAAGGAAGCAGTAAATTGTACATTTACTACACATGGTGTCGTAGATCAAAAGGGTTGTATAATATTAATGATAGACAAACATATGGTCTTATTTTGAAGCGACAACTTGATAAGTAGTAACAATATCACATAATTCATTCGAATAGTACCAACTTCACTGTAGATCGTTTTCAATTATGCGGGTAACCGATGTTTTCAGTAACCGACTTTCAAAGTGGTTCTGTCAAATTGAATACCAAAACAAAAATGCTGACCAACATTGATTTTGATTTTTGGTTCAAAGAAATAAATTTTATTGATTTTCATTGATTTTTGGTTCAAAGAAATAAATTTTATACAAAAAAACGAATGAAAACAAGCATGCATGAAATGATGAACACCATTTCAATAATATTAATAAACATATACAAACTGAATTAATCACTCAAATTTGTTTCGAAGTCTCGGTCGAAACATTATATGCGGCTCATGTTTCATTGCTAACTTTTCATTTTACTTCTCTTAAATTCATGCGCCATTGATTGAAGAAAAATATAACTATGCCAAAGCATAATTTTGAAATTGATATGTTAACAAATTCTCGAATCTGCAAAAGAAAAACATTATGGCGAGTTGTCGATGAAGAACGTTCATAACATTGATCTTAACAGATGTTGAAACTACGTTAAACTTCTATCATTGTGGTATATATTCTGACGAAACAAATGTCAAAAAATGAACATATTATGACATTGTTCGTAAAATCTTCCTGTAGACATGTTTTATGTTGTGAGAATGTAAAACGAAACATCTAAAAAAACCAAACAAATGTCAAAAATTGCAAGTTGTGAGAATGTAGTATGAAACTTCTTCTCTGATCGAATTGCTGTATGTTTTGCAAAAACCTTGTCATAGCTTTCCTTGAACATAGCATGTTTTGTGTTTCATTTTCCCGACCTTTATTCAACATCATTATTAGATCTTTGTTAATAATGATGTTTTCGGTGTTACTTGGTGTGCGGCCCAGTTCTGCCGAACGAGCTATGCGTCACCAATGTTTGGATTTTATACAGGTTCGGGCGAGAGAGCGCAAACGTGTTCGTGAAATGTCGGAATCAGTAACAGTGTTCGTTTCGCACGACGCCGGCGGTGGCTCGGGTGCCGGAAACAAAAGAACGGTGACGTCAAACTCACACCTCATGAATGAAATTTGGTGTGAGTTTGACGTCAGCAATCAGCTGATCAGAAATGTTTACACTTTTTGAGCTACTAATACGAACAAAAGGCACGCTCAACCGGACCTGTATAAAATAAATGACATTGATGCGTCACGGGGTGTGCTGTCTTATCGCGCGTGCTACTCCGTTCGTTGTCCCACGAGGGAAGAGGCAAAGTCATGGCCTGCTATTTACTAGTCGGTGTTGGCAACCAAACCGTTATATGATATTTGCATATCTGTCATCAATACACTCTAAAAGTCGATTGCCCAATTCCTAATATATCTCACCATCACATTCCCCTTCTTCTCTCACTAAAAAAAGAGAAAAAAAAACCATTGACTTAGGATTTTCATAAACAAGTAAATAGTTGTCGCATTTTTTGTTTTCTAATTTTATAATCCAGTATCCGATATCCGTACTCAATTCCTATATTCAAAAACATCATAATTAAAATTGGAATTCAAATATTTTAATAGGATTTTCCAATCTGATACTCAAATCCAATGTATGAACCCGAAAAGCAAATCCAATATTCCCATTCCATGAGCAAAGTTTTAATCAAAGACCAACATTGGAACGTTTTTATAATGGAAAACCAAAATCAAACATTCATATAAAATAATCAAGTTTTTTTTATTCTCTTCATCTTCCATTGCATTGCAACTATTTCTTGGTTTACTATTTACGTGTTTTTTTAGCATTTCCACAGTAATTAATTTAAAGTTTTATTTATGCCTGTCATTATATGGTTATAAATAACTCGTATCAGTATTAATTTTTTTCATATTCATATCCAATTTTCACAACTAATATTCTAATCCAACTCCATCTTTCAAATACAATCTCTACCCATGTAACATTTTAAGTTTTATAACGCTCTTGAAGACCATAATTTACTCTTCAAGCGTGTTATAAAACCATCATAAAACTAAAATGTTACTAGGGTAGCTTATAACCAAAAGTTGATTCTAAAATAATATTAAATATTTGCAACCAAGCCAATTCCAATTTTCAAATATAATAATCATGTTACTTCACCCATTATCAAAAATCAAATATTTCATTTAAAACCAATACCAAAAACAATCCAAATTCAATATTTCAATTCCAAGTCCACATACAAATACGTAAATGCATATTTACTAAGCAAATTAATCCGGCATTTTTTAACATTTTGAAAATGTCAACTACAGTGAACGTTCGCTAATTGGGGTTTTTCTAGTTGGGGCGCTTCCCAAGCAACCAGAAGTTCAGATTTTACTTAAATTTACTCTTAACCGAACTAATTGGTTCACTATGGTTCACATCAAGTTCCAAGCATCCTTAACGGAACTTTAAAGTTCACTTAAAGTTCCGTTACATACAAAAAATTACTTAAAATGAGAGCTGATTAAGCCAAAATAGCCCTTCTTATCCGAACTTCTGGTTGCTTGGGTTTTTAGTTGGGAGTTCGCTAATTGGGGCGAAACCCAATTAAAAAGCAGCTAAACGTCAGAATGTGATGTCAAAAACGCGCTGACGTTTTGTTTCCGTGTTTGGCGGGATCGATATTTTCTGGCGCGTAAAATTTTCCTTTGTTCAATGCAAAAAGTAATCAACATTGACGTTTGTCAAAGCGCCCCAATTAACGAACGGCATTCGCTAGTTGGGGTGAGGTCGTGCCCCAATTAGCGAACGATCACTGTATTTCAGGTTCATGATGCTCCTGCTGTATTCCTTTTATTTATTTATTAATTTTTTTGCAAATATTTCCAGCATTGCAATCCAAAACCAATAGAATTCGATTCGGCAGACCATATCCAATACAATAAAATCAAAACAATATCGGTAGCTCTTCAAACATACTATTTATTGGCCCTTCAAGCTCAAGCCAATAAGTACGGTACTATCACACAACACCTTAGAAATTCAAATTTGAATAGGGTTAAGGCAGGTATTTTCGTCTTTTCGTCATAGTCTCGAAAACCAATAAAGGAGACACTTTTTTGACAAACTTATTCGTATCAAATCTTAAGCTCAGGAGATACGTTCTGCTAAAGTGGAGCTCTAGCGAATGGATGTTGGTTTCGATGGGTTTAGCCCCTATGACGATGGACGGAAATACCTGCCGTGTCCCTGGCTGTTTTCTGCTGATCTGCATTAAAGTTTCTTTGACGCGAAAAATTCGCCCCTCTTCTACCCAACCTTCACCATAAAAAAAGCTGCAACAATCCGATACTCTTCCAGAGCACCTTCGACAACACAAGCAGAAAACCGATAAGAAAAATAAATCTACTTCAATCTGGCATCTTCGACATTACAAGTGGAAACCGATGAGAAAACGAATAATTTGTTTCGGCGCTACTCCAGAATTCTTTCGACATTTTAACTCGTAGGTCAAGCCAATGAGAAAACAAATAACTTTTTTCGACGTTCTTCCAGAGTGTCTGCGGAGTCACAAGCCAAAACATTCAATCCAGCGCTCTACCACAGCAGCTTCGACATCACATGTCAAAAACGATGAGAAAACAAATCACTTATGCTGGCGCTCTTCCAAAGCGCCTTCATTTTTTTTAAGTCGAAACCGTTGAGAAACAGCACATTTGTCAAACCAGCTTCTTCGACATCAGAAGTCGAAACCGATGTACATATCATTTAATCCGACGCTCTTCCAGGGCGTCTTCGACATTACAAGTCGAAACCGATGAGCAAATTTATTAATCCGACGCTCTTCCAGAGCGTCTTCGACATCACAAGTCGAAACCGATGTGCAAATCATTCAATCCGACGCTCTTCCAGAGCGTCTTCGACAATACAAGTCGAAACCGATGAGCAAATTTATCAATCCGACGCTCTTCCAGAGCGTCTTCGACATCACAAGTCGAAACCGATGTGCAAATCATTTAATCCGACGCTCTTCCAGAGCGTCTTCGACATCACAAGTCGAAACCGATGTGCAAATCATTCAATCCGACGCTCTTCCAGAGCGTCTTCGACAATACAAGTCGAAACCGTTGAACAAATTTATCAATCCGACGCTCTTCCAGAGCGTCTTCGACATCACAAGTCGAAACCGATGTGCAAATCATTCAATCCGACGCTCTTCCAGAGCGTCTTCGAAACTACAAGTCGAAACCGATGAGCAAATTTAATAATCCGACGCTCTTCCAGAGCGTCTTCGACATCACAAGTCGAAACCGATGTGCAAATCATTAAATCCGACGCTCTTCCAGAGCGTCTTCGACATCACAAGTCGAAACCGATGTGCAAACCCGGATAAAAAATACAATAGAGTTGCAATAAAATATCATAAAATCACAATACATTTTATTTATGAACATTAAATTCTATTGTTTTTATATCATACCAATTAAAGTGCCATATTGCTGTTTCAATAGACGTACAATAGATTCAATTGCCAGTAAAAAGTTGACAATAGAATCACAATAAATTCAATTGTAATGGCAAAAATTTGTTCGAGGAAAAATCGATTTTTTTATTGTAAAGATACATAACAACCCCTATTTTCTATTGTAAAACTGCCATTTACAATAGCCGTTATGGTGGAAAACAATATTCTTCAATGTTATTCTATTGTGAGCCACAATAGAGTTTACCGTAATTACTATTAATTTCAGCGTAATGTTACAATAATTTCTATTGTAATTGTTTTGGAATTTTTTATTAGGGAATCATTCAAACCGACGCTCTTCCAGAGCGTCTTCGAAATTACAAGTCGAAACCGATGAGCAAATTTATTAATCCGACGCTCTTCCATAGCGTCTTCGACATTACAAGTCGAAACCGATGAAAAATGTCCCAATCACGCCCACAGGATACTTACAAAACAATTATTTCCAACCAGGAACAACCTGGCAGGATCGCCAAATGTGCGGCCCAGTTCTGCCGAACGAGCTATGCGTCACGGGGTGTGCTGTCTTATCGCGCGTGCTACTCCGTTCGTTGTCCCACGAGGGAAGAGGCAAAGTCATGGCCTGCTATTTACTAGTCGGTGTTGGCAACCAAACCGTATACGATATTTGCATATCTGTCATCAATACACTCTAAAAGTCGATTGCCCAATTCCTAATATATCTCACCATCACACTTGGGAACATAACCGCGATTTAGACGTATAGGACTTGTATATAAACCAGGGTCACAGACAAACAGACGTAACAGTTTGAAATTTTTTGAGAAAAATCCATCACCCAACTCCTCTACCACCATCTTGCGAGCATGTTGCACGAAACAATGTTTCGTATGACATTGTCACCAGAAGGCACTGGAGTGAAATGTCAAACTCGAAGGATTACAACGCTAGCGCCTCTAGTTGTGAAACGCGCAATCGATCAAATTTAAATTGGTCGTTGAAGTCATGGTCGATGGAAATTTCTCTAGTGTTACGTCTGTTTGTCTGTGCCAGGGTGGTGCGGATAGAATCGATTTGGTTGTTAAACTGAAGCCAAAATTTTCTATTGTGCCGGAGCCAAACATTGAACCAAACAAAGAGAAGTCCAAGGGAAACAGCAAAAAGAACGTGGCAGACTTGTCAGTTTTGACAGATTTTACTATGAAGACGGGTGTGAAGGTGAAAATGGCGATTTCAACCTCGATTTCAACGACCTTTCAACCCGCATACAAATTTACCGTTCTTCGTACAGTTACAAATATATCATGGAGATAGTTGATATCGTTACCCATTAACATTAAGTTCTTCGAACAATATGTATTGAGGATTTACTTGACGAATGGATTCGAAGGTCGGTTTACTTGCCTATTTCAAACGTTCCCTTTTGCAGCAAGCTTTGCCAAACTCAATAAATGTTTGGTAGATTACCTTGTTTTTTGCTCCTTGTCTATCAAAACAGATGTCAAAACATCGAAAAAGGAAAGAAAAGTCCGAGGGAAACAGCAAAAAGCACGTGGCAGACTTGTCAGTTTTGACAGATTTTACTATGAAGATGGGTGTGAAGGTGAAAACGGCGATTCCAACGACCGTTCAAGGAGCGACTAGGGAAATCCACGTACAATACATATTTATGGTAAAACAATTATCTCAACCTTAATAAATGAAGTTTACGGTCTACAAACCATAATCAATACAGTACTGATACAATCTTTCCTCAAAAAATTTATGAAGAAAATCGTTTTCTCGTACGGTTAACATTCTTAACAACCCGTTGTTCATACAGTCCGGTCTACGAAAACAATAGTCACTATGGTCAAAACGTTATCAGACTACAGTACGGTTATGGTTAAGTGCCATTATCATTATGGTTCAACCTGGAACGCTCGCGTATACCGTTCCAATAATGGTTCGACATTCTATCACGTGCTACCCGAGAGGATTCCCGCATAAAGGATCGGTTCTGAATAACCTGAAGTGAATGATCGGGAGGCGCCCCCAGATCCCGTATAAACGTGGTACCTCTTACAAGTGTTCAACTTTTGCCACTATGTCTCTCAGATTCCGTAAGGTCACATACTGTACTTATTGTTGAAAAGCTCGAATAAATAAATATTTAATCTTATTGTGTATTATACTATTTAAGTTGTCTTGTGTTGCGCTGACTTTTGAGTAGTGACCATGAGCCAACCAAATCTTCAATTCCATATTCCGTAGGACCAAATTTATGTTCATGAATTTCATTGGATAGTAAACCCTTTCGGTGAAGGCTGCTGGATGATATGTACAGTACACGTGATGGCTCAAGGTTATTGAAAGGAAAATTATTAAAATTTAAAACAAGAACAATCACGAACCAAGAGTAAAACCATGAAATACTTTTCGGGAAGCTAACCATTTCAGGTTTTTGGGGAACTAGCCACTAGAAAAACAAGTTGTTCATATTTTTTTCAATCGATATATGGGCTCTGTAGAATGGTCACAAAAAAACCATTTTCCTTGTCAGCTGCGAACGCATTGATCAACCTTGATCAAATTAAATAGCATGTAATAAGAAGAGTGGCTCTGCGGAATGAAACTTGTTGCGATAAAATCAGTTAAGTCTAAGTACATGAAAATCGTGTGAATTTTTGAGGTTGAAAAAGTGACCATACAGACACACTAACATACACACACACACAGACATCACCTCGATTCATCCAACTGAGTCGAATGGTATAAGAAACTTTACTATCAGATGTTCCTGTAAAAAGTTCGTTTTCAAAGTGAAATGATAGCCTTTCGGTACAATTTTGGAATTATGCGGGTGGATTTAACGAAGTTTCAAAAACTCTCCAGAATGATGGGACTGTCGCAATAACGTTTTGTGGCAACTGTTGAAGAGTACTGGAAATTGGCACACTAATGATTAAATTTATCATTATGGGTTTGATAACATTGTTGTGAGTTTTTATATTAAGATAAGTTCATCGCATTCGACTAATGATAACACATATTTTTTCAAGGTTTTATTGGTTTTATTATTTTATTTGGGCTACTTACAGGAAATCGTAATACTTGAGCCAAAAATTATAGACATGAATATGTAGAGAAGAGATTTATATCTCGTTATATCCCGGGAAGAAAGTATTTTTCACAATCAAAAAGGCAATTTCTACTATAGTGATAAAACTAGCACCAAAGCATAATGCTGCTATTCCTCCAGTAGATACTGAAAATTTAAAAAGGAAATTAGTTATCGCACTATGATTCACACGTACCCACGTATTTCACGCACCCATAAGATCTGCAATATCGAAAATAATGCGCCTGCTATATCTAACTTTAGAAACAACCATGTCCCATTTGATTAATGGGTTGTTGAACCACTCGATTAGCAAATAACTTTGAAGCATAAAGTTGATGAAATTGCAATCCTTCAGACAACCACAAGATGCAACGGTCTGTTGTATTTTTACTGGAACAAAAAGAACGAGAAAAGACGTGTTTTTTTTAGCTAAACACACATTTAAACTTTAAAACTCACCCAAATTACCGGAAATACATGCCAGTTTTCTCATAGGACAAACAGGAATATTGACTGAAAAACAAATAATTGGAAAGTGAAAATCGAGTGCAAGTATTCCAATAGTATAAATTTTAGGCTTACTCCTCAGATTATACAAATATGGCACGCATCCACATTTTACGAGAAACAATTTCAGTTTGCATTCGAAAGTGCACAAGCTATGAGAGTAAAATATTGGAAAAAGCTCCAAGTTTGACTCGTGAGGATATCTACAGTTCCGTTGCTGCACGTAAAGGTTTTCGATTGTTGTATCAGCGGTAATGATCACTGGTTTAAAAGACATCTGCAGGAATGTGGAGGCCGTATAAGGAACAATTAGTTGCTTGAGAAACGTAGGCACCTCGAATGGTCCGTGGTAGTAAATCTGAGAAGGAATAGTGAATGGAATTGGCAAGATTATACACTACTCAGTACAGGCCTTACATTCGCATTCGACGATAAGTTATTCAAGGAAGCTGTCGTATCTCTTTCCATTATGCTGATTTCGATCAATTTTTCAGATATCAAGTTGTTCCCATTTGCTCCAACTGATAGATATTTGGTAATAGCTGAATTGAAACTGTAGCAAATTCCTAGTTCAGTAATCACCCGATGCATGGTGGATTCCTCCTCGTTGCTTAGTGTCACTGGGTTGTTAACATGATTAACAATTTCATTCACAATGGAGTTGATATCCATGTGGCTGTATTCATCATACTCCTGCAACTGTTTGATGTTAGTAATATCGGTTTCAGCCAGAAGGTCCAGGAACATTTCGAATTTGGTAGCATTTTCAGGCTTTAGCCGGTGGATTACGATGTCACGTGCCGTGGTGTTCAATCGGTCGTGGAAGCAAACAGTTAAACTGGGAAATGTTGTATTCCACTCGTGATAGTTGCGGTCAAGAGATATCAAAGTTGGATTTGTGAGATAACGAATCCAAAAAGAAGCCATTAAAAAAATGGAGTATAGGATCGCCATCAACATTATAAATCCCCATAAATATCTAGAATATAAAAGAAAATAAAAACTTTAAACAAATCGAAATTTGCCTGAATACAGAAAAAAATACTTTTCTAGTACAGTATTTCTCGTTGTTGTGATATGAAATGCTCCATGGAGGCTGCTCCTACTAATTATTATTTGAAGGAACTTAGATATGTAAAACTGGTAAGCCATGCCTTGACGACAACTGTTGTCCAACTCGATTGGTTCGTTTATGTAGATTCCTAAAGCCATTAAACAGTCCTTGATTTGATAGATGATGGATATTAACATGATTTATCGATGTCTCTGATATTGAGATAATTAAAAAAATCAATTCTATAGCGAACTCTATTACATAAAAATAATTAACAGAATCACCTACCATCCATCAAGGCGCAAATAACAAAAGATTCATTTTATTTTCAGATTGGTATCCATGGGCGGTCCATTGTTTCTCAGCTCTTTATCTGTCCAAACTGCCTTTGAAGCACCCGAATGTTTATTCAATGTGATTTCCAGACTTGACTCAACATCAGTGAGACTTGTTGGAATATTAAGTAGTGTATCATAGTTAGGTGACACCTTGTGGTTATATATTTATTGGCAATTTGGCGTTGCAACAAAAATGGAAGCAGGATGTCGATCAGTTGGAAAAAAATAGCACTGCGGAGGACAGATTTTTTTACCAAGATACCAAGCAGGTTTTCGTGAGGGCCGATCAACGACTAATCAAATATTTATCCTGAGACAAATCCTTGATAAATTACAGGAGTGTGACTTGCAGATACATCTTCTGTTTATTGATTTCAAGGCGGCGTACGATTCAGTGAAACGGAATGAATTATGGCAAATTATGCTTTAATATGGTTTACCGGCGAAACTGATACGGCTGATTCATATAACGTTGGATGGGTCGAAATCAAGAGTAGATAAGGATTGCGGATGAAATATCGACGTCATTTGTGACCTTAGATGGATTGAAGCAGGGTGATGCACTCTCAAATCTACTGTTCAATATAGCGCTCGAGAGGGCGATTAGGAGAGCTGGTATATAAAGAAGCATGGTATCACAAGATCGCATATACCCCTGGGATTTGCGGACGATATCGATATTATCGGGATTGTTCGCCGTGCCGTGGAAGAGGCTTTTGTGCCTTTAAAGGGGGCGACAGCGAGGATTGGACTCACGATCAATACCAGCATATTTCGATTCTTCTGGTGGCTTTATACGGCCATGAAACATGAACGTTAAAGGAGGCTGATCGGAGAGCTTTCGGAGTATTTGAGCGTAAGGTGCTGCGGACAATACTTGGCGGCAAACATGAGAACGGTATTTGGAGGCGTCGCATAAATTACGAGTTGTACCAGGTATATAAAGGGCTGGATATTGTTAAGCTTATACAACACGGCAGACTACGGTGGGCTGGACATGTTGTTCGTATGTCGGAAGAACGTCAAGCGAAGATAATGTTTAGTAGAGAACCCGGAAAAGGCTGCAGGCTTCGTTGAAGGCCGCGTACACGATGGCTTTGTGTAGATGAAGAGGTCCTGAGGGCGCTTAATGTTCAGGGCGACTGGATGCGATTGGCCCTGGATCAAGTCAAGTGGAGAAGGATACTCCATTCGTCGTATCAAGTATCAAGTAAGTAAAATCGGTTATCAGCATGAGATGAACTTCTTTTGTATCTGTTAAAATTTTAATAGGCCTTAAAGTTTTTATTTGCTCAATCGATTCTTTATTTTATGTGAGGTCAACTTTCCCAAAGAACCAATTCTAATATTGGCTAATTGGTATTTTCAATACTCACGCTTCCACGGGTCTTCCAATGACAATTGACCGCCAGCTTAGGGTTGCGCACTTAGCTGGTAGTGTAGCCTTGTCACTGTTGTCCTTCTGACATGGGTGCGTCCTGTGGGGTCTGCCTAGGATGTGGTGTGGTTCGACAGTGGGCTCTGTTGAACTTCTATAAAAAGCTGCATGTGTCCCCAAGCAGGCCCTATCAAAGCGATCGTGTGACGCTCAAAGCGCACTAGCCTAGTCCTGGTGTTGGGTGGGACTTTAAACAAATTTGACCCGACTGATCGAGCGTCTGTTCACCAAGGAGGTGCGGCTCCAAAAGCGTCTGTTCTGGCATCCAGCGGCTGAGTATGAAATGCTATTCCCCGGAAGCTATAGCTAAGATGGCAGCCCCATCCCGGTGGATAGGGAACCTTGGGCCACCCTAGCAACACAATTCAAGTAGATTTAGTTGAAATAACTCATATATGACCAAATTCGGTCATATATGAGTATCATAAACTGATTTACAACATCCAACAACCAACAACCTACTGCTTCCGAAACATCAATTTGTTCGAAAATCCGGTAATGAAAGAATACGGACTGGTTTTACGGCGATGACTCTTAGCGCGAAACAACGGACACGAATAGGAACATGAAACGTTTTAACCCTTGGCACAACTTGCAAATGAGGCACGCCGCATGAAGCTTGAGATCCTGGTGAACGAGGTGAACACGCTCCTCGGCATCGCGGAGTTGGCTTCCTACTAAGCGCTCAGGCACACTCTGTGCTTATGAAGTGAGAACCTATAAGTGAAAGGATAATCGTTGCCAGATTTAGAACACGGATCTGAAACCTTACTATAATCCAATGTTATGCGCCAACCGATGCTGCCGATCTGCAAGACAAAGAGAACTTCTACAGTCCACTTAATGCCATCGTAGATAGAATCCCGAAGGGTGATATCAAGATCTGTTTGGGCGACTTCAATGCGAAGATCGGATCCGACAACTCGAACCATGAGCGCATTATGGGACGCCATGGTCTCGGAGAAATGAGCGAAAACGGAGAGCTGTTCGCAGAATTTTGTGGTAATAACGACATGGTGATCGGGGGAACGCTCTTCCCTCATCGACCAGCTCACACCAGAAAACCAAATCGACCACATCTTCATTAGCCGAAAATGGAAACGGAGCCTTCTTGATGTACGGAATAAACGTAGTGCCGATATCGCGTCTGATCATCACCTCCTCATCGGCGAAATACGCCTGCGCATTGCGCGAATTCGTCGGCAGCAGGGAAGAGTTGGACGACGATTCAACACACGCCGCCTGGAAGATGCCACGGTGAAACGGTCCTTCGTTGAAGAACTGGAGACGCGTGCTGCAGATATTCCGGAAGGTGACAGCGTGGAAGACTAATGGTCCGCCATCAAGAATGCCTTCATCAACACCAGCGAGAGCAATCTGGGCGAACTGCGCACCCAGAGAAAACAACAGATCACCGATGAGACCTGGAGGAAGATAGAGGAGCGAAGAGAAGCCAAAGCCGCGATAGAGCGATCGAAAACCAGAGGAGCCAAAGTCTTAGCCCATCAACGATACTCGGCTCTTGAGAAGGAAGTAAAACGCTCATGTCGACGGAACAAGCGAGCGTGGGCAGACTCTCTGGCCGACGAAGGAGAGAGAGCCGTCACAACCGGGGACATTCGCCTCCTCTACCATATCTCACGACACTTAAGCGGGGCGAAGATGAATGCAACGATGCCTGTGAAAGACGCGAATGATCTGTTATTGACCGACCCAACTGACCAGCTGAAACGCTGGTTTGAGCACTTCGAACAAATTTTTCAAGTGCCAGCCAGGCCATCACCACCTCGGCATGATCTGCCTAGAATCCGAGGTATAACACGCGTCAATACCGGAGCTCCATCACTGCTTCAAACAGCCATCTAAAGCATGAAATCGAATAAAGCCCCAGGGGTCGATCGCATATCAGCCGAGATGCTCAAAGCTGACCCCATGACATCCGCTCAACTACTGCATTTCGTAATATCTGGGACACCGCAACTTTCCCGGTCGACTGGATGCAAGGTATCTTAGTGAAGGTGCCCAAAAAGGGTGACCTGACTGTATGCGATAACCGGCGAGGCATTATGTCGCTGTGTACCGTTCTCAAAGTTCTATGCAAAATTATCCTAGCCCGGATTCAGGAGAAGTTCGATGCGACGCTCCGACGGCAGCAGGCCGGATTCCGTGCCGGAAGATCCTGTGTGGACCATATTATCACGCTCCGTATCATTCTGGAGCAGGTAAACGAATTCCAAGAGTTCCTTTACTTGGTATTCATTGACTACGAAATAGCTTTCGACCGTCTCAATCACGAGAATATGTGCACTGAGCTAAATCCCCATCTAAATTTTATGTGCAACGCACATATATTTTTGCAATCAAGCTTTGCAAATACTTTCTATTGGTTCCGCACATAGAACTAGGGCAGCAGGGACTATGTCCAAGGGCTTGACGATCCCTCCCCAGGCCATCTGCGAGTTGTGGGGCTTGCCTAGGATGTGGTGGGGTTTGACAGTGGGCCCTGTTAAACCTCTATAAAAAGCTGCATGTATCCGCAAGTAGGCCCCACCAAAGCGACCGTGTGCCGCTCAAAGCGCACAAGCCCAAGTCCTGGTGTTAGGTGGGACGCTAAACAGCCCTGACACGACGGCCCTCCGACGAGACAGGAGGTTTGCGCTGGCCCAATAAGCCGCCTAGAAAACCAATCATTACGAACAATATAAGAGATAATGCGACTCGATATAATCGGCAAAGACCTAGGCGACGAATACAGGATCACGATTGGAAGCTTGGAACATGGAATTGCAAGTCGCTAGGTTTCGCAGGTCGCGACAGGATGATCTACGATGAATTACATCCCCGCAACTTCGACGTCGTGGCGCTGCAGGAGATTTGCTGGACAGGACAGAAAGTGTGGAAAAGCGGGCATCGAGCGGCTACCTTCTACCAAAGCTGTGGCACCACCAACGAGCTGGGAACCGGCTTCATAGTGCTGGGTAAGATGCGCCAACGCGTGATTGGGTGGCAGCCAATCAACGCAAGGATGTGCAAGCTGAGGATTAAAGGCCGTTTCTTCAACTATAGCATCATCAACGTGCACTGCCCCCACGAAGGGAGACCCGACGACGAGAAAGAAGCGTTCTACGCACAGCTGGAGCAGACATACGATGGATGCCCACTGCGGGACGTTAAAATCGTCATCGGTGACATGAACGCACAGGTAGGAAGGAGGAAATGTATAGACCGGTCATCGGACCGGATAGTCTGCACACCGTATCGAATGACAACGGCCAACGATGCATAAACTTCGCAGCCTCCCGCGGAATGGTAGTCCGAAGCACCTTCTTTCCCCGCAAAATATCCACAAGGCCACATGGAGATCACCTAACCAAGAAACGGAAAACCAAATCGACCACGTTCTAATCGACGATAAATTCTTCTCCGACATCACGAACGTCCGCACTTACCGCAGTGCGAATATTGAATCCGACCACTACCTCGTTGCAGTATGCCTGCGCTCAAAACTCTCGACGGTGTACAACACGCGTCGAAGTCGGACGCCGCGGCTTAACATTGGGCGGCTACAAGATGGTAGACTAGCCCAAGAATACGCGCAACAGCTGGAAGTGGCACTTCCAACGGAAGAGCAGCTAGGCGCAGCGTCTCTTGAAGATGGCTGGAGAGATATTCGATCCGCCATTGGTAGCACCGCAACCGCTGCACTTGGCACGGTGCCCCCGGATCAGAGAAACGACTGGTATGACGGCGAATGTGAGCAGTTAGTGGAAGAGAAGAATGCAGCATGGGCGAGATTGCTGCAACACCGCACGAGGGCGAACGAGGCACGATATAAACAGGCGCGGAACAGACAAAACTCGATTTTCCGGAGGAAAAAGCGCCAGCAGGAAGATCGAGACCGTGAAGAGACGGAGCAACTGTACCGCGCTAATAACACACGAAAGTTCTATGAGAAGTTAAACCGTTCACGTAAGGGCCACGTGCCACAGCCTGATATGTGTAAGGACATTAACGGGAACCTTCTTACGAACGAGCGTGAGGTGATCCGAAGGTGGCGGCAGCACTACGAAGAACACCTGAATGGCGATGTGGCAGACGAAGATGGCGGTATGGTGATGGACCTGGGAGAACGCGCGCAGGACATAATTCTACCGGCTCCGGATCTCCAGGAAATCCAGGAGGAGATTGGCCGGCTGAAGAACAACAAAGCCGCTGGGGTTGACCAACTACCAGGAGAGCTATTTAAACACGGTGGTGTGGCACTGGCTAGAGCGCTGCACTGGGTCATTACCAAGATTTGGGAGGAGGAAGTTTTGCCGCAGGAGTGGATGGAAGGTGTCGTGTGTCCCATCTACAAAAAGGGCGATAAGCTGGATTGTAGCAACTACCGCGCAATCACATTGCTGAACGCCGCCTACAAGGTACTCTCCCAAATTTTATGCCGTCGACTAGCACCAACTGCAAGGGAGTTCGTGGGGCAGTACCAGGCGGGTTTTATGGGCGAACGCTCCACCACGGACCAGGTGTTCGCCATTCGCCAAGTACTGCAGAAATGCCGCGAATACAACGTGCCCACACATCATCTATTCATCGACTTCAAAGCCGCATATGATACAATCGATCGGGACCAGCTATGGCAGCTAATGCACGAACACGGTTTTCCGGATAAACTGATACGGTTGATCAAAGCGACGATGGATCGGGTGATGTGCGTAGTTCGAGTTTCAGGCGCATTCTCGAGTCCCTTCGAAACCCGCAGAGGGTTACGGCAAGGTGATGGTCTTTCGTGTTTGCTATTCAACATCGCTTTGGAAGGGGTAATACGAAGAGCAGGGATTGACACGAGTGGTACGATTTTCAATAAGTCCGTCCAGCTATTTGGTTTCGCCGACGACATAGATATTATGGCACGTAACTTTGAGAAGATGGAGGAAGCCTACATCAGACTGAAGAGGGAAGCTAAGCGGATCGGACTAGTCATCAACACGTCGAAGACGAAGTACATGATAGGAAGAGGTTCAAGAGAAGACAATGTGAGCCACCCACCGCGAGTTTGCATCGGTGGTGACGAAATCGAGGTGGTAGAAGAATTTGTGTACTTGGGCTCACTGGTGACTGCCGAAAATGACACCAGCAGAGAAATTCGGAGACGCATAGTGGCTGGAAATCGTACGTACTTTGGACTCCGCAAGACGCTCCGATCGAATAGAGTTCGCCGCCGTACCAAACTGACAATCTACAAAACGCTAATTAGACCGGTAGTCCTCTACGGACACGAGACCTGGACGATGCTCGTGGAGGACCAACGCGCACTTGGAGTTTTCGAAAGGAAAGTGCTGCGTACCATCTATGGTGGGGTGCAGATGGCGGACGGTACGTGGAGGAGGCGAATGAACCACGAATTGCATCAGCTGTTGGGAGAACCATCCATCGTTCACACCGCGAAAATCGGACGACTGCGATGGGCCGGGCACGTAGCCAGAATGTCGGACAGTAACCCGGTGAAAATGGTTCTCGACAACGATCCGACGGGCACAAGAAGGCGAGGTGCGCAGCGGGCAAGGTGGATCGATCAGGTGGAAGATGACTTGCGGACCCTCCGTAGACTGCGTGGTTGGCGACGTGTAGCCATGGACCGAGCCGAATGGAGAAGACTCTTATATACCGCACAGGCCACTTCGGCCTTAGTCTGATTATAAATAAATAAACATAGAACTAGAGATTATTTTGTGCTTTGCGTTTTATGTGCAATGTGCGATACAAAATAAATGCACATCGAATGAAATTTAAATGACGTATTCAATATATGTTATGTGCAGATGCAGATGTAATTTAAAGGACTTTCATCTAAAGCTAAATAGATTCTGTTTCCTGTTTTCGTTTTATCATTCGAAATAAAAATCAATATTTACATAAAAATTTTACATTTATCCATAATGTTATGCATTTATTCATGATATTGGTAATTTACAAATTCGTAAGATAATAAATACGATATCACACACACATTTGCTCCCAAGGGGAACGGTACAAGTTTTTCCAAGCCGAAAAATTCCCGAAAAAGACTGCCTATACCGTTTGGAAGACAGCACATCCTGTGCGGGGTTTGTCGGATGTGCGGGATGTGCTGTTTTTTCGGAATTTATCGGCTTCGAAAAACTTGTATAGTTACACTTGTTCGCTCCCAAGTTCAGATACAAATCAAATCTCCGGGTTTGGTGTCAGCACTATTCACAAATGGTCAGCATTAAATCAAGATCTCCTACACTATCGGAAAAGTAACACGAAAAGATTGACATAAGCTTCTCCAAGCCGAAATCGTGAAAAAGACGGCATATCCCGAGCACATCCCGCAAAACGGTAGAACATCTTTCGAGCGAGTTTTATCATCTCTTCGCGAGGAGTGCCCCGTGTTCTTCGGGAAGATCTGGATTGGACATAAATATGTCATTCCCCTCATTTAATAACATTTATTCCAAAAAGGTAACCAATTTGAGAGGCCGGCTGAATTGATCGGCGATTTTAGACGGCTGGCTTTGATGGCAACATTGACAAATTCCTTCTAACACTGAGCTGCCGTATATCGGATGCACAAATGATGGAAGCGGAAGTGTGCAATTTGTTTGCATGTCCTTTCGCTCTTCCGAAGCACGCGTCAATTGAAGAAATATGATGCTGAAAAAATGAAAATGAGAACCCAACTAACATTTTATGTCAATGTAAATGTTATTTCAACTCGATTATACGGCTTCAAGCTGAATATGTGTGCTATACATATGATCAAGAACTTCTAATCAATACTTTTACCAGCAAATCTGGCGAATCTATTCAGCTGTTTTTGACGTACCTACACAACTACTTTACAGCATGTTACACAATTTGTTCTCGATCTTTACTAAACCATTTAGTAATATAATTCGCTTCAATGGCGCTTATTCAGATTTTTTGAATCTGTTAAATAAGTTTTATACAGCCACTGAATTCAATTTGATTAAATATTATTTGAGAGGAGAGTGAATTTCGGAGTTTATTTAATGTTTTTTTTTGTGAAAACTCAAATATCAATTTTGTTGCTACCTAGATTCGAACTTCTGATCTCTTGATTCAATGGCCGCTGCTCTGTCATCACCGTCACTTTGACATATGTAAATAACAAAGAAAATTATGGATGTGCTTCTTCGCATACCCTATAGGTTATTTCACTAACGCTATTTTCAGATTCATGCTGTATAAACGTTAGAAAGAGGCCTACATGCTGCTTTCAGCACAAAAGCTTAAAAATTATGTTTCAGCATTATTTCAACCATTATTCAAACATCTATCAGCATGTTCTGTGGGCTAACCTTTATGCATCATCAATCGCTGAAATTGTTTTTAGGCAACATTTTCTCGATCTGTATAGATGCTACTCTGCTGTTAATCGTTTAACAGTAGCCGTCAACAGAAATATCGCTTCTAAATGGCTTGTTTTCTTACACTATCTGCTAGCATTAATGGCAGCGCTTTGTCAGTTGCTATAAAAGCAGGTGAAAACCTTTGTAGCTGCATTACAGAAATCAATAGCTCATACACAGCTCCGGCAACAAAAATCAAATGTAAACATTGCGGTTCCCGAATAGAAACTACAATAGAATTACATTAAAATATCATAAAATTACAATACATTTTATTGATGAACAATCAATTCTATTGTTTTTCTATTGTACCAATTAAATCGCCTTATTGTTGTTCCAATAGACGTACAATAAAATCTATTGACAGAAAAATGTTGACAATAGAATTATAATAAATTCTATTGTACTGGAAAAAAATTGTTCGAGAAAAAAACGATTTTTTTATTGTTACGGTAACTAACAACCCTATTTTCTATTGTAAAACTGCCATTCACAATAGGTTCTATGGTGGAAAACAATATTCTTCATTGTTATTCTATTGTGGGCAACAATAGAGTTTATTGTAATTATAATTAAATTTATCGTGTTGTTACAATAATTTCTATTGTAATTCTATTGGACTTTTTTATTCGGGTTTTGACGTTCCATACTGATAAGCTATTAAAGATGCAGTATAAGGTTTACTTAAACGTTGTGTAATCTTCAAAGATACAGAAGTTGCCTAAAAGCTTCGTTAGTTCATTTATAGCGCCATTACGCTAAATTGTTAGTGCTATAACAACAGCGAAAACGTTTTCATTGTGAATGCTACTCACCGTAATATGGGAAGTTGCTAACAAGCAACTTAATTACATACATGAGCTCTTAACCGATAAGCTTTGTTGCTAATTCAGACAGAGCTGTTTTATGATTATATGAAAGCTGCATAAAAGATAAAAGATGGAATATATTCGGCACAAACTGACTAGCTGATAGATATTTGGGTAATAGTCGAGTTGAAGTTTAAGGGATTATTTGCGGAGGCTTTTCTTTTATTCAGCATTGGCTGCTTTTATTCAAATATTATACAGCCAAAGGGTAGAAGTTAAAGCTTTTAGCACCAAAATTGTTAGTTGGGAAGTCATGATTGAATAATAATGATGAATATATAATGATGAATAATAATGAATCTAATTCGCTTACCTCGTTCTGTCTTCTGATGAATCCTTTTTTCGAGTCGTCTCCAGACAGCCATTTTGATATTTGTGCAAGATAATCTTTTTATTGTGCACCTTTAAATTTTATGTGTCGTTAGTGATACTCATCAAAAAAGATATTTTAGTTACTAGATAAATATTGTCGCTGTCGTCGCTGTCCGAAACATCTTTTGCTGGCGAGGATAGGGGAGCAAAATGTCAAAGAAGGAAAATCCATACGATTTGACAGGTATGTACCACACATGTTTCGGACAGCAGAACAAAGGGAACCGAAGCGACAATCTTTATCTAGTAACTAAAATATCTTTTCTCATCAACTATGCGATGCTGCACATAAAATTTATTGTCAATGTAAATAAATCGTACGTGTATGACTTTTATATTGTGTCTGTTCAGCTATTAAATATCAATGATTACAAATAAAACTCAAATGTTGCACATAAAAGGGAGCTAGAGCCCGGCGTAACTTTTCTATATGATTAACGCACATAAAATATAATGGAGATTTGAGCTCAGTGTGGGGCGCCCTGAGGCGCAAGGGCGTTCCTAAGAAAATCATCGGCCTCATCGAAGCACAATACGAGGCCTTTTCGTGTAGAGTGCTGCACAATGCGGTCCTGTCCGACCCTATCCGGGTCGTAGCTGGTGTGAGACAAGGATGTATTCTATCACCGTTACTGTTCCTCATCGTAATCGTTGAGATTCTGGTAGATGCGATTGACCGTGAACCGAACCGCGGGCTGTTATGGCAGCCTATAACAATGGAGCACCTGAACGACTTTGAATTTGCTGATGACGTTGCACTCCTCGCGCAACGGCGCTCTGATATGCAGAGTAAGCTCAACGACCTTGCCGAGTGCTCCTCTTCGGAACAAACACGGTAACTCCTCCAATATTTTGGTAGCGAAATGGCGTCAGACGGCGGTATCAAGATCGACATAGGCGCACGGATCAAGAAAGCAAGGGCTGCCTTTGCGAGTTTAAGAAATATCTGGAAAAACAGGCAGATAAGTGAACGCACCAAAATACGAATTTTCAACTCTAACGTGAGATCTGTGCTGTTATACGCTAGCGAAACATGGTGTGTATCAGTCAAGAACACTCAACGACTGCAGGTGTTCATTAACAGATGCCTGCTGTATATAAATAATTCGGGCCTGGTGGCCTCACAACTGGATCTCAAACAACGAGCTCCATCGTCGTTGTCACCAGAGGCCGATAGCAACAGAAAAAAAAATTATATTATTTAACGGGTTACCCGAATAAAAAAGTCCAATAGAATTACAATAGAAATTATTGTAACAACACGATAAATTTAATTGTAATTACAATAAACTCTATTGTTGCTCACAATAGAATAACAATTAAAAATATAGTTTTTCACCATAAATCCTATTGTGAATGGCAGTTTTACAATAGAAAATAGGGGTTGTTAGTTACCGTAACAATAAAAAAATCGTTTTTTTCTCGAACAATTTTTTTCCAGTACAATAGAATTTATTATAATTCTATTGTCAACATTTTTCTGTCAATAGATTTTATTGTACGTCTATTGGAACAACAATAAGGCGATTTAATTGGTACAATAGAAAAACAATAGAATTGATTGTTCATCAATAACATGTATTGTAATTTTATGATATTTTAATGTAATTCTATTGTAGTTTCTATTCGGGTAATCAAGAAATTTCTGAGATTCGTTAACAATAATATTGTACTTCCAGTTGAAAACCGAAGTGAGCTCTCGCGACAATCGAGTTTTCTCCCGTTTCCTTTTGTCGCAACTACGTCGCGACTAGTGCGCATCATGGCGCACGGCGGTGGCATAGATGCGCACTAGTCGCAATGCAGTTGCGACATCAGGAAATAAGGAAAAACTCAATCGTCGCGAGAGCTCACTTCGGTTTTCAATGAATTTAAATGTTTCAAATGAAATTAAATAAAATTGTCAATTGCCAATAAAATAATGTAATGTCTCATTTGGCAACCCCTCGTGTTGCATAATTTTTATGTTTATGCTCTCACGCTCTTTCACGCACACAGCTAGCCCAAAATGTCAAAACATTATTGGCAGATAAAAGTGAGGTTAAAAACGAAGGATCATCATTCGATAAGTTGATGATTGACACGTTCTATGCACTGTTTATTGTGCTTAAAATGGAAGAAAATGTTTGATAATGAAAACCCTGCTTTGATTCATACAATTGAAATGATATGAGAGCGTAAATTTTGATTCCAGTTTTGAAATTTTTCGAAACCTAACCTCACTTTTAATTGCCAATAATTTTGTTGTTGCTGATGGTGGGGCTTGTTTTCGATTCAGTCCATTGGCGCTTTGATGTTGCATGAAGAAGAATAAGCAGAAAGATGATAATCGGAAAAATCTCCACGGGAAACCATACGAAGAAGTTTTTAAAACTCTTCTCAAAAATTCTAAAAGCAATTTAATTAAAAACGGTAAGCAGTACGGGGTTGGACTTTTCTTATACTGTGTTTTGAGTGTAATATTAGAAAATAAAAATTCGAATAGAAATACTGTGTTTATTATACAGTAGAAGAAAAGTCCAACCCCGTACTGCTTATCGTTTTTAATTAAATTGCTTCTAGAATTTTTGAGAAGAGTTTTGAAAACTTCGTCGTATGGTTTCCCGTGGAGATTTTTTCGATTATCATCTTTCTGCTTCTTCTTTTTCATGCAACATCAAAGCGCCAATTCAGTCACAAGAAAATTTCCCAGTGCTCGCATCGCCATCAGGAAGCAAGAGTCTTCGTAGTAATTTACGTAAATATTAATTCGCGATTTGCGGTCACATACAAAGTAGAAATTGGTAGCGCGTGTGTGTTTACCTCCGGGTGTTTGGTATATTTTTTTCTACTGCTTAGTGCTACACATTTGATAATTCTCGGGTACTTTTTCAAAACGACGTATGTCGCAAATTGTAAACAAACCCGTTTTCAACAGCATATGGCATCAAATTCATCTAAAAATGTGTATATCTTCAAAGCTACATGAAAATGTGTTTTTAAAAATGTAAATCAATATTTTGCAAAACGGTGTAACATCATTTTTGAAAATATTGCACATACACCGCTTAGCAGAAAATGTACTTTAAAAAGTATTTTCGAACAACTAAATAGTTTAAAACGTGCATCTGCTTGTACTTTTTTATCACTGATTTCAAAATTAAGCATGTTAGCTTAAATATTCTGATTTTCGTTAAGAAAAACATTTTACGTTGTTTTTCTGCAGCAAATGTTGTTACGTCGTGTTGTAAGTGTTGCAATTTTTTGTCGCATGTGCGTGAAACGTTTCAACTTGACGCAACATTTCGACGTATCAACAATGCAGCGTACGGAGCAGCGTAACATTTCGACGAAAGTAGCATGACCTCGGTCATACTGACGTATCAAAACGACGTATGTGATTTATCTGCTGCAGAACGTTGTAACATATATTTTTATCAAAATAACTGAAATGTTCACACGCAGTGCAGATTTCAAGGTCAGTGACGATGAACCTTGTCATAATGTATCGTTGAGGTGTATTCAATTGCAATAAAAATGATTAGTTTCTAAATAGGAATAAAAATGAAATCTGAAAACTTTCAAGCTCATTTTCTCAGCTTAATCAAAATGTTACATACGCCGATTTGAAAAAGTTCCCGAGAATTAGTGCGGTGTCTCAATCGTGAAAACAGTTGAAGCAAAAGAATCTGGGAATCGTATGTTGATTGTTATTCGTAGATAAAGGAATAATAACGTATGCACAGATAGAGAATGGCCTGATTTGGGACCGCCCTACATATTCCCAAGCACTTGTGTAGAGTCAGTCGAGAAAATCAACCAAAACATCAACACCGGAGTAATCGATTTCTTCCAGTCGAAGTTGTAGCAGTTCTGCGGCAGGCTATAGTTGATATCGAGCAGCTTACGAGTGGTCAACATAAGTATTTTGCACGTAATAATTTGCAATCGTATCGTACGATCACGTAAGTACCTATACTAATTCTATACTAATGAATATTCAAGCAAAACAAAAACAGGCGTATTTAGACTTCTTATTAAGTATGTGTCTTCCAGGTTGGTTTGAAACATTTGAAACAGTTAAAGCAAATATTTACGGTTTTCACAAACAAACTGTGTGCAAATATTTCCGTTTTGTTTTAAATACCTACATTGATTATTTTGAAAAAAAAAGCTTTGGTCCGTCTTGCACAACTATGTAGAGTGAATTGCATAAACATATGAAGCACCAGCCAGCGCTCCACAAGTGATGCGATGAATAATTAACCAACTCTTTTGGATTTGGGTTCGGTTTATTGTGCGTTGGTAATGACACTAATTTTGTGTCTGGAATAGAATTGCCAGTTATTTTGGGTGGAAATGAGTGAAGTTTGTTCATAATGTTGATATTTCAGTTACTTTCTTGGGTCTAATTGAGGAAGATACCTGCAGTGTATTATAATTCACAGTAGTCAGAATAAAACTGTTTCAACGCATCTGGCATTCCTGTTGCACTGCGATTTGTACCTCAACGAGAATTACAACTCATGCATACTACATAAATAATATGAGCTACGCACGAGAGCAAATCAATTGTCAGGTAAATGATTAAAGTTGTATTACGTCTAGCCTTGGAGTATTTGATTGCGCGGAGAAATAAATGACGATGCAGGTTTAACTATAATAAAGCGACCCTCATGGACTGGGATCCGTTAATACCAATTCGAAAATAAATACCGATGCTGATAAGCGGTGCTGAACTCCCTTTCGTAATCGCAGAGGAATAATGTGCTCTTATCATTATCGTGTGACGATAATAAATCAAACATCGTATCGGTGGTGTGTTAAGTCAGCTGCCTCAGTTAGAATGAGTTTGTTTGCTGTTAGTTATCGACAGCTTTCTATAACGCATGGTAATAATTAGTACCGAGCGTTGGTGGAATGGATTGCAGCCGCGCTGCTTCGAGTGTAGATTATTCAATAGACTGATATTTTTATCAGTCGTTTGCACATAACAAAACAAACAAACTCATTTGGTGGCATAGAAGGTGTGTGGATGTGACGCATGAAAACTGTTCGATTGTGATTTAAATCAGGAGATTTGCTGAGGGTAAAGTGCATTTTTTATGATGATTATCTAACAGTGCTTGCGTGTTTCAAACAAAAATAAGCAACAAGCAAATACAAGTGGCATCGTCGTTTCAATTGAAGATTGCTTTCAGAAGTAATCGTTAGAATGTATCACTCATTCGTGTTCTCGTTTTCGTTCGAACAAACTGTTTTGAATGTTTGTTGTATTCCTGTTTTCGTTTAAATGCGTATTTTAGTATCTCTTCAATTCGTTACTCCGACCTTGTGAATTGATATGTTTTAACATGGCCAAGTCGGCATTCCTGGTGGAGTCACTTTAAGGCTGAAAGTTTTAGCATTGCTTATCTCATGTTTCATTAGGAGAGACCGGGCCGAAAGGGGCAGTTTGGCTGACTGGCTTTGTGAAAAGGCTTTTGGGCGCAGTGGCCGACATCTATTGTGATATTGGTGTGGTGTTACACCTCTTATGTATCGACGTAATTTCAAGTATTTTGGTGTTATTATTTGCACAATGGCACCTTTTTCGCATTTTCAGCGCTAGTTAATAAATTTATGTAATTGTAAAGTAGTATTTGTAATACGAATCAAGTTACACCCGATTTCTAAAAAGAAAATGATACGCTGGAAAGGGTAGCCAAACCCCTACAAAATGCTATAACCGTTTTCAGGGTAATCTTTGTTTTGTGTTTCGTGATTGTTCTCGAAAACATCCATTGGGATTGGTTGGATGAATTTTGTGTGGGCTAGTCGGCCGCGGTTGGCCGATTTTTGCTACTAAAATAGTTTTACAAAGGAGAATACCGTGG
Source organism: Armigeres subalbatus (assembly GCF_024139115.2). Lineage (NCBI taxonomy): Eukaryota > Metazoa > Arthropoda > Insecta > Diptera > Culicidae > Armigeres > Armigeres subalbatus. The sequence continues at coordinate 95,186,349 of NC_085140.1, read as the reverse complement.
AGATTCCATATTCCGCCATATTCTGCATGATTTTTTATGCTCCGTTCTGATATCTCTTAAGAAACACATTTATTGCTATTTTGAGTGAACGTCTCATGTACAATTTGCGCCATAGTGGTTTTACGTCCATACCGAGTGTTAACCCTTTACGTATCGCAATGACATGTTTTTGGCAATGAACAGAGACGTCAGCTGATCCGGTCCTGTCAACAGCATCGAATTCAGCGACACACCATAGGCTTTTGCTGCCGCGTCCCAAACAATGCGCACCTTCCCCGGCTTGTTGAGATTGAAAACAGGGAAAATCGGGAGATACCAAACTCGTTGCCGTGTTTCTATCAACTCTTCCTCCGTTAGCTTCCGTACGTATCCTTTCTCGAGATAATCATGAATTTTTGTTCGAAGCACTGTTGCTAACTCAGGATCTTTTCTCAATCGGGACTCCAAGCATCGCATTCGTTGTAAAGCCATTGGTTTGCTATTCGGAAGGTGGAAATCGTCATACTTCCAGAGCAAATTGGAAACGTAATGCCCGTTTTCATCTTGCTTGACGGTCTTGAGGATATCTACAGCACGCTGATCCATGATTGAAGCAAAATTGTGTTTGGGTTTAGAGATTCCTAAACTTTCCATGGAAAAATAGTCGCTTACCGCAGTCTGCAATACTGCATCATTCGTCACGCCACAAGAACACTTTTGAGGGCTATGATAACCGACAAAATCGGTGACTTGTTCTACACCACCGTGGATGATCCAGCCCAATCGTGTTTTCGTAGCTATTGGTTGACCCCAGATTCCTTCTTTTCCTTTCAATGGTAGTGTTAAGTTGGCGTTATCGATCCCAATTAAAATGCGGGGTTGAGCATCGTGATAGGATTCAACCGGAATACCTCGCAGATGATGATATTGATCGGATAGTTCATTTCCGATAACGGATTGGCGAAACAGGTTGAGATTGGATACTGTATGTACCTCCTGGAGACGATATCTCTTGCAATTCTCGCTTAACTTTTCAAAAGGACCTAAGTAACATTTTTTTCATGAATTAATTTGAATACTGCAATCAATAGATTTCATGTTGTTCTGTTGATTGCGCTATTCAAATTAATTCATGAAAAAAATGTTACTTAGGTCCTTTTGAAAAGTTAAGCGAGAATTATTTGTTGTGCCCGAAATATCAACGCTCAACCGACGTGAATCATTCTCTGAACGACTCTGACTACTTGTCCACCGAAGGCATAGAGGTTCCGGTATGGGGCTGTCCACAAACCACGTAGACTGAAATTTCACCTTTTCAACCCCCTTCCTCCCCCCTAGTAGACTTTCGTAGACTTTTCCGAAACCCCTCCCCCACCCCCTTGATATCTACGTAGACTTTTCCAAATTTTACAAAATATCATATGTGATTGGACAATCAAAATCAAATTTAATTTTCTGTCCTCAGCTCCTCCAAACCAAATCTCCAAGTCAATTAATTAAATTTCTGTTGAATTTGTTTCCTCCTATAAGTGTGCACCACCGCTGTCGACACTTTTGCATCGGCGCGCCACTGCTTAAAATCTGTTACGCATCACGCCAGTTTAAATTTGTAGAAAACCGAACAATTTTCATAATTTCCCTAAAAATTTAGAATTATTGCCCGAGGTAAATTTAAGTTTAACCCTTGTGTGGCCGGTTGGGTACCCGGGTACCTTTTTGCCTTTCTCGTACAACTAAGTTGTACCGAAAGGCTATCATTTCACTCCAAATTCGAACTTTTGATAGAAATCCCGGAGACCCATAGTGTTATATACCATTCGACTCAGCTCGATGAGCTGAACAAATGTCTGTCTGTCCGTGTGTGCGTGTGTGTGTGTATGTGTGTGCGTGTGTGTGCACAAAATGCCATAAAAAACATTAGCCAAATTTTCACATGGAAACTCTTAACCGATTCTCTTGCAACAAGTTGCATCCGACAGAGACTAAAACGCTGTTGATCACTATTGAATTTCATAATAATTGAAAATTGCAAAAAATAGATAATATTAAAATAGTGATGAGACATAGTCACATAGAACAATAATGTGTTATGAAAAATGCCTTGCATCTATGAATATTTCTCCCATTAAGAGTTTCATCGTACTATAAAGATGCTCGTGTTGTACGCATTTAGGCGTAGGTATGCTCTTCGTTCAGTTTCATAGTACTATGAAGTTGTCCGAAAGTCAAAATTCGAACATAGGAAATTCGATAAACTTTTGGCAGCGCCATCTGTCGTCTACTAGTGTAAATTTTCTATCATAACATTAGACGGTGTAACTGTTTTGCCTTTCTTGTACATCATCGAGGTGTAAGCGTAAAGGCTACATTTATTACCTTTTTGCGCGAGAAAGGCGCCATCACCGCTAGGTGGATTAATCTGGGTTTGGAATTCAATTCGCGATATCTAAATGAATTGTCATAGTAGGAGGTTGAAACTCTGTCATATCCACAATAATGACGGCCAAAATCGATTGTACGGGTTAACTGAAATTTTTATTAAGGAGGGGTTGAGGGAGGGGTTCCGACATTTTTTTTACCCTTTAAATGGCCGGCAGGGTACCCGGGTACCCACGAAACTAAAATGCTTATATCTAGAGTGCTTTGAGAATAGGTCGTATGTGCAAAAGAGAGCCTCTCTTCGGTTACATTCTCTTTCGATTATTACAAAGCTATACACAAATTTATGTTGGATTTTTTGGCAGATATCTAAAGACAATAACTTTGTCTAGCGTGCTAAAGTGAAAATGTAGCAGAAAATGCTAAACTTGCCGAACTATTAGCGAAAGAGAGCGTGAACAAAGAGAATCTCTCTTTTGCACATACGACCTATTCTCAAAGCAATCTAGATATATTTGGCAATTTTTAACCGTTTTCAACCGTTGCTTGACCAAAAACATTGCTCATTGGATCCCCAACAAAATGGATGTTAAAATTCTTGAAACTTCTACAGCAGACTTTTGTTTATTATCTTGGTTCCAACAGATGTGCGAAAATTTGAGTGGCCATTTCGGAACAGATTCCCAGTGGGGCCAAGAATGGTCATAAACATTTTTCAATGGAACCTCAACAATATGGGCATCAAACTTCTTGAAATTGCCTCAGCAGTTTGTTTCTGATTGTTTTAGAGCCACCAGACGTGCTGCTTTTATAGTTTCCATTCCAGGACAGGTTCCCCGTAGGGTCTTAAGTGGCCATAAATACTTGTCAATATAAATAAATATAATTAAAAAAAATGCTGCCGTTTTTTGTAATCCGTGTGTTGAGAGCAAAATCATTGCAAGGACCACCCTTTGACACCAGAAGGCAACTAAGTGGACCACCGAAAGCTCCAAAACATCCGGAGAAGTTGCTGATTCTGAAAGTTTATCCTAGAAAGCTTTTTAGAATTTTAGTGTTATAGCAATGAGTGAGCAAAATCAATACAAGGACTACTCATTCATCCCGGATGGCCACTAAGTGGTTTTTATAAAGTGCTGGAACATCAGGAGAAATGACCAGGTGTAGAAGATTATACAGTCGACTCTCCACATCTCGATGTTCTATATCTCGATATCTCTCCTCATGTTGATGGTTTTCTCGGTCCCTTCAATCTACATACATTTGGGCATTCTACATCTCGATAACCTCCCTAGCTCGATATCTCTCTATCTCGATGCGTTCTGGTCATATTTTGTTCAGGATTTTCTTTCCCTATGTCGATATATTCGTATTTCAAGGCTACTAGACCATTTTTGGACAATAACAAACGCATGAACAACAATCGATGACATTTGTTTTGTTGTCGTTTTTCATAGCAACGAGCTTTTTTCAATCTAGTACCTATTTCAATTTTCCTCCCATTCTTCGATCTCTCCTTATCTCGATGGTCCCTCCAATATCGAGATGTGGAGAGGCGACTGTATTTTGAAGTAGCGATTTTTTTTATAAATCTATTGTTGGCGATATGCCAATTCTGGAAATCCGTCTTAGAAACCATTACTTGTTGTAGCATTGTGAGAGTAAAATCATCGCATAAACAACGAATTGACCACCATTGGTCATCTGGCACTGAAGGTCCAGAACACCCATAGTAAAGACAAATTCTTGAAAATTGTCCTAGAATACAGTTGTTTATTATACATGTGAGAGCAAAATTCCGCTAAATGGTCCTCCGGGAACTCCGGAACATTCTGAGAGAAGGGCCAATTTTTGAATTCATCCTCGTAAACCGTATTGTTTCAAAAAACGATTTATGCATCAGAATGAGACCAATACCAATACCAGAACCGAACGTTGACCCCGGGAGGTCACTAAGTGATGCTCCAGAAGCTCCGGAATAGCCGAAAAGGTAATCAATTTTGGAAGCTTCGGAACTTTCGAAGATGTGCCAATTTTTAAGTCGTCCTAGAAAGTTGTGAGTTTTTAGAAATCGCTTGTTGAGAAATGTGAGAGCATAATTGATGCAATCTAAACGGATAGCCACAATACATCCAATAATTCTGCGACTTTCAATAAATCGTTCGTTCACTTCAAGTGATGGAATAAAATGGGAAGTACGAAATCGTCTTATGACAAGTGAAGACACTCCACTAGAAGCTCTAAACAACATTTGACTGACGTATTGTAGAGCTCCACAATTGTCAATCTTGGGTGATGTTCCTCCAGTTTTCATAAACGTTTAGGGTTCCCAGGTCCGATTCCACCGCGTGCAGCAGCTAGCGTGTTCGTGGCCTTCAGCGAAGTCACTGGCCTCTATCCGGATCTCTGGTGAATATTGTTTGTGCTATTCTTTCTTCCGACATTCGCACTAAATGACCGGCCTACTGGAGTTTGCCGTATTTTTACGATTCACAATATTTTCTTCTTGATACAGCTCGTGATTCATGCGTCTGCGCTGCGTTGTAAATTTCCAGAGATTTAAGCATTTTATTTTCGTGGGTACCCGGGTACCCTGCCGGCCTGTTAAGGGTGTTTTTTTTTTGCCGGCCACACAACGGTTAAATGGACATTCCGAAATATTTCCCGTTGAATTTAGGAATGGTTTCCTACGTTCTTGCAGATTTGGAGCAATTTCCTGAGGGTTTTTTATCCTATAGACATTTCAAAGACTTTTCCGAATAATTTGTGGTGGAAATTATAGAGAATTTTCAGTTGAAATTTTAATGAATTTCTCGTAAAAATTTCAAATAATTTTTCATAAAAATTACAAAGGCTCTCTTACAAAAACTGCAAATATTTTTTGTGGAAACTCAAAGAGTTTTTGGTGGGATATTCAAAACATTTCTCGTGGAAATTTTCAACAGTTTTTTTAGAAATTCCTAAGATTTTCCATCGATTATTCCAATGAATTCGCATTAGTACTCCCGAAGAAATTGCCGTAAAATATACGAAGAATTTCCCATGGACATTTCGAAGAATTTTGCTTATATATCCAAAAAACAAATTCTCGCGAAAATTCTGAAGAATTTCCGAAATTAAGAAAAAATTCCCGGGGACTTCCCAGAAAATCTCCATTTGAGGGTTTCTTGTGGAAATTTCGCGGAACTCTTCGTTGAAGTGTGACAATTTCCAAAGAAGTTCCCGACGAAAATAAAACAAATCTAGTAGAATCTGTAATAAAATCCAAATGGAAATTTTGAAGGTTTTTATAGAATACTTCGGAGAATTTTCCTGCTCGACACAGAAGAATTTCCTGGAAATATCCATATAGTTTTAAGTCGTAGTTCAGACTATTATTTAAGTGAAATGCAGATTATTTCGATAAAATCTAGCAAAAAAATCAAACAAGTGAACTTTACACATAGCTTCTGTATAAATTGTTTTCCAAAAAGAAATAGAAAATAAAAAAATCTACGTAGACTTTTGGCATACCCCCCGTCCCCCTTCGTAGACTATCGTAGTCTTTTTCGAAACCCCTCCCTCCCCCTCAAGAGTCTACGTGGTTTATGGACAGCCCCTATACCTTTTAGCTGTAGCTCTGCTGCAAGTGAAGCATCCATTAACGTATACGAAAATCCGTCATCTAAGAAGGCATACGTTTTCACGGTTTTCCTAGGTCCGTATAGAATAACCGGAACGACACGGAATGGCATTGTGTTCGTGAGCTTTAGATGGGCATTACAGTTACGTTCTGTCTTATTCGGCGCGGCGTTTCGTCGGTTTAGATTCCTGACGTGACATGTCAACTGCCTTAGCGTGATCTCGTTGGTTATTTTATTTTATTTATTTATTTATTTCGTCAACCGACGTAGACTAGTACATATACAATATACATGTTTTTCTTTATTTTCTTAATGCTATAAATACCAGAGGCGTCGCGTGACCAATTCTTCAACCTGTGCACTATTTTAATAATTCGAGAAAAACACATAAAAGGGACCAGAAATGATAAACGAGTCATTTTTCAGCGCGTTTCTCAACATGTTTGCTTATTTTGTTGCATCTAACTGGTTCTTAGCTACTTCTTATTTTCTGAATTAACTCAAACTAAACTAAGCTTAAAAGTGATAGTACGTAAAATTAAAAATTACTGTCATCAGAATCGTTTCCAATGTGGCATATAAGACATATCGGAAATTATTGAGCTGACTTTCAATTCTAATTTGAGTCATTTCGCAAATGAGACGAAGTTTTAAAAAGACAAAAGGAAATTTGAATATATCAATCATGCAAAGTTACTAATAATAAATTAGCATGTAATAGCATGTCATATCAGAAAAATAAAGTCTGTACAATAAAGAGAACAATGAAGTTCATAGCCTTAACTCCTTTCAATTAATAATTATTCTATTTACAATTTATTTCTTTGATCAATAATCTGAACTGGGCAGACTTCGAACAGTTTTCCGCCCATCAGCATGGACAATAGCTCATAAATTTGTTTGGACCATTGAAATTTGACGTCCTCCCTCGCCAACTAAATATATTGGATTTCTCGAAAAAAAACCTTCAGAAATAAATTTCTTTGAAAATGTTGCCCGTTTCATATTTGCTAATTCGGCGACAATATAGATTTTCATCAGAAGATGAAATGTCTGTTTACATTATGTTAATATTGTCGGATATTTAAATGTTGAATATAATAAGCGTATTTGTAAACAGGCTTTATTGCAAGCGCTTATTAGCAGATGCCAATTTCTGTTTAAATTGAGCTAATGTCGCGCTAGTATTATTGGACAGTACATTGTTGCCAGGATTAGTGGATATGTAAACGGGCCATCCCAATCAAATATCAAAAGCGCTTTTGGTTCTCGGCTGAAAGTTCCGTGTTGATACAACATGTGGTGTCGGAGGGTCGGTTCGGTATCGTAAAGAAAAATATAACGCGCCTCCATCGCAGCATTTGGTTTCCTCACATCACATGCCGCCTATAAAAAAATCATTCATATTTTCCGTTTATGTATCTTATAGTCAAATTTGCATGAAACATCTATCAAATGCACATAATTTAAATATATGTTTGGATTAGAAAGACTAGAAATCTATCGAAAGTTTAAGTGTTGGGGATAAAATTGCCACATGTGCAGTGCACAGGTTGCACATGCGGACGCGACGCCTCTGATAAATACGATCTTATAGAGTATAAAAATAAAAATAGTTTGGTTAAGTAGTGTTTAATTTTGCTATTTAATGTAAATTTAGATGCGTAGGTTTCGAATTGTGACAAATTATTGTGGAGCAGGATGTGGTGTTTCAATTGACATCCATTCTTCCCACAAACTTGTTGAGATCTACACGACGTTTTATGTTTCCTGAGGCACTTTCTACATAATTCAAATTCCTTAACCACCGCCCAACGTGAGTTGTAACTAAGTTCTGCAAACCATGTACACTTCTCTACACTTGGGCAACTACCTTTGCACACTACGCAGGACTTGAATGGTAGATTTAATGATGCACGTTTGATTTCTTGATTTGGCTTGTATCGCTGGATATTCTCTGTTTCTTCTGCGTGTGCGTTCAGGAAAGCTGAATCCTTTTTCCTCCGAGCCGCTGTTGATTCTATATTCGCTAACGTAACTATTGGGCAAACTGTCTCCGAAAGCTCGTCGACCTTGATCGACGAAGGAAGCTTGGAGACTAACTCTTGTAGAAGCGCGACATTGTATGCGTATTCATCCAGCTGGCATGCTTCAATTGTGGCAAATAAATTCTGGATGGCCAAGGAGAATTCGACTAGTGTGTCTAATCGATCCGCTTTTGGTGGTGGTGTGGATCTGATCTTAGCTATTAAGTTTTGCACAATTACATCAGGATTTCCATACAGAATTTTCAAGGTAGAGATGATTCCCGGACTTATGCATCTGGCACTTTACTGCTTCAAAGGCCTTCCCCTTGAGGCACTTTCGCAGATGAACCAAATTTTCTTCCGAAGTATAACCGCACATGCTGGTCGTAGTGATGAACGTCGAATAGAATAATGGCCACTCCTCGGGTATACCACTGAAGTATGGTAGCTCTCGTGATACTGCTTGGCGAGCGGCGGCTTGGCTACGCGATAGGTTGTTACCTTCCTCATCTACGAAGGCAGAATGCTGGCTATTCCGAAGCGATGACTGGCAACTTCTTCCTGATCTTGCTTCTTGGTTTCAGGTTGCATGTTTCCTGTCAAGGTGGATACAGCGTTTTTGATTGTCTCACAGGATAGGCTGACGATTGGGGCATTTCGTGACGACAACGGCTGTATTGCAGGGATGGAATCACTTGATTTCTACACGAAGGAACTGTGAAACACTGAGCTTGCGTAACCACTTGAGGGAAGTAACTCGGCACTCGCTTATTTGATGGTAGAATCGTAGGGGGGGGGCGGTCATTGACAGACCGGGTGGTGGTATTTCGAACGGCTTTGACAGACTGGGTCTTGAGATCTGATGGGATTGTTCAGACATACTAGGTGGCACCGTCGTAGTGGGTAGAATGGCAGTAGTGCTCGTTACGAAAGGAGGACGAGTGGAGTTGCACCGAGCTTGTTGGGACTAATTATGCACACGGAAGCATTTAGCGATGCAATATCGAGAACTGCGGCTGACTGAGTCGGGTTGATAACCTAGTTTACTTGGGTAATTACTGACGGCGCTTTTGAGGAGGCTTTGGCTGACGGCTTACGCTTCTTCTTCCTACCTGCCTTAGGAGCTTCGCATGAAAAGCAGAGAAAGCCCTGTTGATCAGTGTTCGCGGTAACACCCACGCACACGAAGTGATACCAGTTACCACACTTGTCACATTGGATCATGTGACTGTATTCCGGGTTAGTGCATATCTGGTAGCGACGTTATCTACTTCCAATTGATACTCGTTCCTTCGCGACATAGCGGGTTATCCTTCGGATGGGGATAAACGGAATAATTAATCTGCAGATAAAAATTTCCTAAAATTAGAGTAGAAATTATAATGTTTATCTACGTTACTTTTCCTTTTATCTCACGTTTAGTTCTTTCTCTCGTCATTTCACTTAACTGCGACTTCTATTAGTCTTCTTCTATATCGTGATTCTTTCCCTGGTGGTTCAATCTGTGACTACGTATTAATTATTCAATAAACAAGCCTGTAGCACACTTATCCCGACATAAAAGGATAAATCTAAGAGATAGTTTTAACTATACGTTCTTGAGCTCGCAATGTGAATCCTATAATAATGCGATTTCATTAATGTGAAACGTTAGGATAATAATAATCATTTTCCATACTTTAGTTCCCTCGAGTTCAATTAATTTGACAATATAATCGCTTAGCATCTAATTTGTAATTTATAGGAAATATATGGTTTTTAGAGCGTAATAATTATTGCGGTTTGCCTTCCACTATTGTTTCGCCTGTCGTACGTCAGAGCTCTGACACCTGTCCTTGTAAACGGGTTGCTAAAAACATCGTATTAGACGATCCCCACCAGTGCGTAAATAAAGCCAAAATAGCAACCTCTATCATGACGCGAACTCGCACCGGACGTCGGTAAACGGGTTTGGGAAATGCAAACGCAACCCTCGGTGAATAGAGAGTTGGCAAATTTGGCGACCCGCTCCAACCGTTGCCAAATCATTACACGGAAATATAGAGTAACGCATAAATAAAAAATGTGCCGTCTTCTGATAAATTGTTCGGCTATTTATCATCAAAACCATTGTGATGGAGTTCAGTTTAGTTTGGATTTCAACTGATTGGCGGCGCTAGTGCATATGAAATAACCTGATAGGTTAGATATCTCGAAATCTGGATTTTTTTGAATATTGGCGTCTTCTACAAAGTTGTTCGGGTAGTCAAAACCATCATGACGAAAACAAATTTAATTTGAAATACAACCGCTAGGCGGCGGTAGTGAATTGGAAATAACCTAAAAGGTTAGATATTTCGAAAACTGATTTTTGCCTTTCTCGTATACTAAGTATACGGTAAAGGCTATATGATCGCTCCAAAAACAAACTTTTTATAGAAGGCCCGGAGACCCATAGTGTTATATACCAATCGACTCAGTTCGACGAATCGAGGTGATGTCTGTGTGTGTGTGTGGGTGTGTGTCTGTGTGTGTGTGTATGTGTGTGCGCAAAACTACTCAACAAAATGTCACTCATTTTTCGGGCACTTATCCTCAACCGATTTGCTCGCAACAAGTTGCATTCGACGCAGAATCCTGTCCCATTGTTTCCTATTTGAAATTGGCCAGATCGGACTATGGGGTCGAAAGTTATGGCCAAAATACAAAACCCTACGAAAAAATCGCGAAAAAATGTCACTCATTTTTCGGGCACTTATCCTCAACCGATTTGCTCGCAACAAGTTGCATTCGACGCAGAATCCTGTCCCATTGTTTCCTATTTGAAATTGGCCAGATCGGACTATGGAATCAAAAGTTATGGCCAAAATACAAAATCATACGAAAAAATCGCGTAAAAAATGTCACTCATTTTTCGGGCACTTATCCTCAACCGATTTGCTCGCAACAAATTGCATTCGACGCAAAATCCTTTCCCATTATTGTATGTGTGTGCGCAAAACTACTCAACAAAATGTCACTCATTTTTCGGGCACTTATCCTCAACCGATTTGCTCGCAACAAGTTGCATTCGACGCAGAATCCTGTCCCATTGTTTCCTATTTGAAATTGGCCAGATCGGACTATGGGGTCGAAAGTTATGGCCAAAATACAAAACCCTACGAAAAATCGCGTAAAAAATGTCACTCATTTTTAGGCACCTATCCTCAACCGATTTGCTCGCAACAAGTTGCATTCGACGCAGAATCCTGTCCCATTGTTTCCTATTTGAAATTGGCCAGATCGGACTATGGAATCAAAAGTTATGGCCAAAATACAAAATCATACGAAAAAATCGCGTAAAAAATGTCACTCATTTTTCGGGCACTTATCCTCAACCGATTTGCTCGCAACAAATTGCATTCGACGCAAAATCCTTTCCCATTATTTCCTATTGAAAATTGGACAGGTCGGACTATGGGATCGGATATTATGACCAAAATACCTTTTTTCATAAAAATCACAAAAAATGTCACCTATTTTTCGGACCCCTAACCTTAATCGATTCACACGCAACAAGTTGCATTCGACGCAGAATCCTGTCCCATTGTTTCCTATTGAAAATTGGCTAGATCTGACTATGGGATCGGAAGTTATGGCCGAAACACCATTTTAGCCTTTTTATACGAAAAGGCTGTATGTTCGCTCCAAAAACCAAACTTTTACAGAAGGCCTGGAGACCCATAGTGTTATATACCAATCGATTCAGCTCGACGAACTCAGATGATGTCTCTGTCTCTCCCACTTCATACGGGAGTTTGGCAGAAAGACGGTCATGAGATTTATATCATAACAAATATTGCCCTCCGCTCGCGTGATGGGAATGACATTTTCGTTTTCTTTTTGTGTAGTCGGAGCTTCAGTTCAACTAACATCCAAAAGTGATATCCTTAAAATATATGACTGGGTGAAATAAAACAGGGTTATGTACGTCAAAAGATTGGAAAAGGAAACAAAAATGTCGAAATTCTTATTAGCATATTGTAGATCAAGCTGAAAACCGAACCGAGGTCCCGCGAAATCGCATTTTCTCGCATTTCCGGATGTTGCAACTGCATCGCGAGTAGTGCGCAACTGTGCCATAGTCGGGCACCACTCGCGATGCAGTTGCGACATCCGGAAATGGGACAAAATATGATTTTCGGTTTTCAACTGGATCTACAATATCTTTGCCATAAATAATCTGATTTTCATAGAACGGACAAAGAAATTTGTCTTTTTTACTCCTAGCCACTAGCTCATCTTTTTTCAAGCACACACATTTTACGAAGGTCGAGAAAGGCACCATCACCGCTAGGTGGATTAATCTGGGTTTTTTAGAATATTGCCGTATTCCACAAAGTTGTTCGGGTGGTCAAAACCGTTATGATGCAATTAAGTTTTGTTTTAAACACAATCGCTTAGTAGCGCTAGTGTATAAGAAATAAACTGATAGGTTAAATATCTCATAATCTGGAATTTTCAGAATATTGCCGTATTCTACAAAGTTACTTGTCGTAAGACGAGTTCGTACAATTCCATTTAATTCCACCACTTGGTTGTACCTTTGACAGATACGTATTTCAGTGTCTCGTACTTGACTCGATTCGACTCAACTCGAGCGCCAACGAGTATTGCGATTTCAAACTAAACTTCCTTCCATCAGAATGGTTTTGACTACCCTTCTAAATCTTACATAATAACTAACCTAACAGATGATTCGGATAACTTTGTAGAAGATGGCAACTTTCTAACTCCAACGGATTTGGAAATATTTAACCTACCAGGTTATTTCTCATACACTAGCGCCGCTATGCGTATGAATTCCAAATCAAACTATTCTCCATCATAAATGTTATGGCTACCCGAACAACTTTGTAGAAGACAAAATCTTTCTAAGTCTTATAGATCTCGAGATATCCACCTCACTAAATTATTGCATAGAGTAGTGTGGCAAGAGTGCGCGTGGGGTAAGAGTACGTTTTCGATTTTTTGAAGTAATAAAAAAAGATAAACTAGCAGCACTGCATCAGTTTGACAGGTATTCTGGCCAACTATTATCATGTGTAATTGTAAACGATTTGAATAAACAACAAGGGAGATATGGAGTTAGATAACTTTTTGGTCATTTTGCTAAAAATAATTGAATTTCCGCAACTAGGGTAAAGGATGTATTTTGGACCATCCTTACGGGAGCTCTTATTTTGGACCACCAAGAGGAATTTGCACTCTGTGGTCCAAAATATGAGCCGTCGAACTGGTGGTCCAAAATACCTCCCTTACCCTAGTATTTCATTACCATATATTCACATTCAATCAGGTGAACATTATACCATTTCGATAACCTATTGTATAGAGTACTTTATGGCACAGAACACCAATCCGGTTGGTTTTCCAAGAAGTCAAAACCATTACTTGAATAATTTTTGGGACTGTGGGGTAAAAGTACGCAGGAACCGGTGGGGCAAGAGTACGCATATGAATCTCCAAGTTATGATGTCAAACTCGTAATCAAAAGAAACATTCAAAAATGGCGCAACGTTTAGCTGGGAGGGGTTGCGAGATGTGTGACGATCCATATAATTTGTAGAGGATTCATACAAATATTGTAAGATGGGGGGGGGGAAGGGGTGATGAAATAGCCAAATTTTACGTTACGTGATTGGTGAACTTTCTTTAAGGAAAATGCCTTTGTATACGACACGCGAAACCTGATATATATTTTTACCTCTGTAGTTTTTTGTATATATAAAAAACAATGGTTTTTCAAATGAAAGTGCACCCCTCCCCCTTTAAGAGTTACGTAATCTTTAAACATTCCCTAATATATGCTCATTAAACATCAATTAAATGTTATAACTCTTATTTGTGATAATATATACTTAAAGCACATGATTGGATAAATGCGTACTCCACCGGTGGGGTAAGAGTGCGTTTTTCACTTGTCTTGCAATAAGGGTTAGCTACTAAAACGAATCTCAATAATTTCAATATTTTTCCCCTGGGTAACATAAAGGAAGAGTATATGAATCATCGACACTGATTTGATAAGCAGAAGCTTACTTCATAAGGGCCAAATGATCGATTGAAAACTAAGTGCGTACTCTTGCCCCACTCTACTCTGTAAGCTAGCGCAACCTAGCAGATGTGTGTCTAGCTAATCTGATAATTACAAAATGTATTACGCACATACATACTTATATTACAAAAGTTGGAGCGCGTTCTGAAAGATTTGAAAATAAATAATATTTTTTTCCTGATTTAATTTATTTCCGTGTTTGTCTCAATAGCAACCGGATTTCACCACCGGTGCGAAACATGATTGCACTTCAACAATCTTGATAGAAACAACCGGTGCGAGAACAAGTGCATAAATGAAATATGAATGCATTTCGTTCCTATCCAGCTTTCCACTTTCACCATAATGGCGGTTGCTATAAATAATTCTGACAGTAACTGCTTCCGACGCCCAACTCATTCCGACGCAGGACCGTATCTCAGCAACCATTTCGGTTTGTTTATTTGCAGGTAGACGAAAAAACTAAATGAGCTGGTGCCCAAAAGGTGAAGATAACTTTTGGACATTTTTGCCTTTCTCGTATACTAAGTATACGGTAAAGGCTATATGATCGCTTCAAAAACAAACTTTTTATAGAAGGCCCGGAGACCCATAGTGTTATATACCGATCGACTCAGCTCGACGAATTGAGGTGATGTCTGTGTGTATGTGTGTGTGTGTGTATGTGTGTGTGTCTGTGCGCACCCCACCCAAAAAAAAATGTCACTCATTTTTCAGGTACTTATCCTTAACCGATTTACTCGCAGCAAGTTGCATTCGACGCAGGATACTCTACCATTGTTTCCTATTGAAAATTGATCAGATCGGACTATGGGCTCGAAAGTTATGGCCAAAATACTACTTTTTTTTATTAAAAAAAATGAGTAAAAAAATGTCACTCATTTTTCAGGCATTTATCCTTAACCGATTTACTCGCAACATGTTGCACTCGACGCAGGATACTCTCCCATTGTTTCCTATTGAAAATTGGTCAGATCGGATTATGGGATCGGAAGTTATAGCTAAAATTCCACTTTTTTATAGAAAAATGAGTAAAAAAATGTCACTCATTTTTCAGGTACTTAACCTTAACCGATTTACTCGCAACAAGTTGCGTTCAACGCAGGATACTCTCCCATTGTTTCCTATTGAAAATTGGCCAGATCGGACTATGGGCTCGGAAGTTATGGCCAAAATACCACTTTTTTTTTTAAGATGAGGACGCAGAATACTCTCCCATTGTTTCCTATTGAAAATTGGCCAGATCGGACTATGGGCTCAAAAGTAATGGCCAAAATACTATTTTAATAATACACGAGAAAGGCACCATCACCGCTAGGTGGATTAATCAGGGTTTTTAATAAAACTTTGTATTTTTAGGTCCTCAAGTTCGAGACATGTTCCATAAGAATTCAAAGTAGACGTATGAATTTTAAGATGGCGTATGTTTCAGCAATGGATGATGCGTGGCCGGCCTTTCTACACAGAGGAGTACCAATACCAAAGCAGAACAGCGCTGTCCCGTTTGAGGTTCCTTTATAAATTCTGATACTACTTAGGTTGAGTATCTTAATCAGTCACTGCGACACGCCATGATAATAAAAGATGGCCGAAACCATTCCATGAAAATTTCAATACCGATATAACATTTCGTAGGGGAACAGACGGCTTTGGCAGGTTTTGTTCTATTATTGGCAGGGGGGTTTTTGTCGAACGAATTTTATGAAATTTGGCCAAAATATTCTTTGCATATCAAAGAATATTGTGGCCAAATTTCATAAAATTCAGTCGACAAAAACCCCCCTGCCAATAATAGAACAAAACCTGCCAAAGCCGTCATTACCCCTATGTGGTTTACATCTTCTTACCTGATTAGTCATATTCTTCATATACGCAAAGCGTTTTTGATGTGCCATTGACCAAGAAGAACCCGCTATGAAATTGGCAAGGGATTATGTTTTGGAGTACCTTGGTTTGCGCACAATTGACTAGGGGATCAAGTTATTAGTAATATTTTTAATATAATAGTTGGGCAAATATGCTTATATCAGTTATATCCTACTATACACACATTTTATTTAAACATTCTGCAATATTCAATGCGCACAACGATGAATTTAGAAGATAAAGATTTTTATTGGTCTCTATTTGAGTGTTTTAAAATTTTAAATATTAAGTTCACACCAAGAATTAAAAAAAAAACGTTGACATCGTCTATGCCCGCTGCCACCACACAGTTGCCATCGTCCAATAGAAGCTTTTAATAAAAATCTATAATTCCCAAAATCATAGTCGTTGCCGCCCGTTAAAAATAATTAAAACCAAAAACGCAAATTGGAACGAAATCCAGTGGAACGGCAAGATTGGACAGAAAATATATGGCTGCAGTGCGTGGGGGGCTTTACATATTTATATATATTTCCTTTTTATTAAAACCAGACCACCTCGGAAATATTCGAATCCCAGTACTGTAACTAATCTAAATCACTGCACTTTGGTGTACCGTTAGAATAGTTTCATTCTAGTTCTCTTTATGTAAATAATAGGACACCATAGTTTGGATTGGAAACTGAACTCGACCATGCTTTAAAAGCAAGTTGTTTTATTCCAGCCAAATTTTGCAAGCCATCTGGAAATCAACGTCAACCTAAAATAAAGAAATGATGAATCATATCTGAAAAAAAAAATTATTTCTAATTCTGAAATGTTTGTTACGAAATTGTTTTTCCAAATTTTTTCGTTTTCTGGCCTTTACGAAAGAATAAAACATAAATAAACAACGTGAAATGGTTGCTAAGCTGCTACAAGCGTCGGAAGCAGGCCAGCGTCGGAGCCGGCCATCAGCGTCGGAAGCAGATACTGTCAGATTTCTTTATGGCAGCCGCCATTATGGCTAGCGTGAAAAGCTGGATACTAGACACTCATTTGGATACACATCAGTGGGGATCGTCTTACTGCAGTAAGTGAGACGCACCGACCGAGGGGTCGCCACAGTAATCGTGGATTTTTTTTTTACTTTGACGTTTTTATTCGAACATCATAAATGTGCGTGTATTCAGTTTACCCGGCCGGGACTAGGGCCGGGATAAACCAGCGCAATGCGAATTGGCAAAAATGCCAACATAAAAACGAAAGCTTCCTGACGCTTGATGACGGCAAACAGATTTTGGCGTACTTCAGAGGGAGATACTGCCAAAATAAATTTGCATGGATGGCATCAGTGGCAGTCCAGTGAAATTTTCTCTAAAGTTTCTGATTTGTTTTTGTTGCTGTTTATGATCGGAAAGACGTATATTGGAAATAAATCAATTCTTTTCAAGAGCAACTTCCTATACAAAAGAAAGCTCATTTTCAAAAGCACAATATATCGCGAAAGCCCATATAGGTGTACCGGATATAACTGTACCGGTTTTGGCCATGTTCCTAATTTTGCCAATTTTGCGAATAACTTCAAATATAAAGCAATTCGCAAGGGTTTTATTAGTTCCAACAATAGATATATCCCTCACGCTTCAACGCTGCTTTCAACTGCTGATCGATTATTTTGGAAAAATATGTATTTTTCAGAGTTGGCCAAATTAGGCACTAAGTTGTCCAAAACCGGTGCACTTCCCCTATGTGACAAATTCCTTCTCATCTTTGATTGGTTTCGCATATTTGTCACAAGCAGAAGACATGACAAATCATCTATCCTTAGCCTTTATTTTCTAAGTTTCCAGTCACGTTATTTATGCAGACTATTTTCTTTCTAGTTCCAGTATCACTATGCAAGTCCTTAGTAAACTCACTTCCGTTCCAATCACCTGCAAAGAATACGTCCATCCATGGACCGACTCATGCACCATTGCTTCGGCAGAGTTCCTGATCGTTGCCGTACAGGACAGTCTCCGAATATACTCCATTGTTTATTTGGTAAGTCTATCTGGCGCTGTGTACTCATTCGCTGGTTAAAGCCCCCCTTCCTTCTAGCTCTCACTAGCCATGCGAGGACGCATTCCCACGTTCGATGAACTAAAACGCACAGTTCGCGGTTTGCTCCAGTCAACTGCCTTCCTGACGATGTCCGCCTTCAGCTATTCGATGTTCCTTTGTGTTCTGCGACGGATCGCCGGATCGTACAACTTCTACACCTCTTCCTACATCCCGGCCTACATTGCAGCGTTCGTGTCCATCCTGGTGGAGCGACCGTCCCGACGAGGACTGCTATGTCTATACGTTTCCAACGTTGCCACCGAAACCGGTTGGAATATCCTGAAGTCGCGAGGCTTGGTGCGATCACTCCCTTACGGAGAAATACTCATCTTCGGATTGTCGACCGCGACGCTGCTGTACTATTACCGTCTGAATCGTCAGAAGGACTACAAGGACTCGATGTTCGACGTATTCCGGTTCGCTCTGGGGGACAGCGAGGTGATGAAACCGATCGAAGCCCAACCGGAAAGCCGGCGGTCCAGAGATACGGCTCGATCGTCGCGGAATGTTTCGTCCTATACTGTGATTCAGGCTGCCGTGAAAGCCTACCTCAATGTGATATCGAAGGTTAAGACTATGGCCAAGCACGAGCTTTGCCAGCATAAGCATAGCTGTGTCTACAATACGCTCTCTGGTGGTGTTCGGATGTTCTCCATCGGGTTGGGCATCCAGGTGATCATGAAAGCTGTATTCCAAGCACGAAGAATCATTCGTAGGCCGGAAATATTTAAGCGAACATTCCTGAGCAAAGAGATTTTAAAGCTAGGGATGTTCTTGGGAGGTTTCACCTCGTTATACAAAGTGAGTATTATGTAGAGATAAGGTCGGAAAGAAAATTGTGAGGATGTAATTAAATTGCCAATGTAGTTATATCTTTTGAAAATTTCTCCCAAAAATAAATTTTTAATTCGTGGTTTGTCATTTATGTTTTACTCTTTGTTATAGTATTGTGCCAATTATAAAAAATACTATTTGTATTCTAATTCAATCTCAATTCCACAGATGTCTTCCTGTTTGCTGAGGCACATTACAAATAACGACCATGCGGCGTATGCCATTCCAAGTGGACTCATTGCCAGTGCTGCCTTCGGTTACTACTCCGATTCCACTATCGCGCTCTACATTATGTGGAAAACTCTTCAGGTTTATCGAGCCGGAATTCATAATCGTAACGGATTTAGATGTCTATGTTTTGCTTCCAGATGACCTACAACTGGGGAATCGAAAAAGGATACGTACCAAAGGTTCCGGGTTTCACCGTACTGTTGTATTGTGCGAGCACGGCCCTACTCTTCCACGCGGCTACGTTGGAACCCATGACTTTGCGTCCGAGCTACTGGAAGTTCCTGTACTCGATATCCGGAGGAAGGTAAGATCCCGTACAATTTCCTAGTAGGTAAATTAATAAATCACCAAATTGTTTTGTTCGATCGCAGAATTTCCGTGATGGATCGCAGTGGATTCGATGTGTACGGTCTGAACACCAGTGGTCAAATTCGAGAGGTATCCAAACTGTGCAATACTCCACGGGAGCTAAAGTTTAGGATTTAATATGGGAAGTGTCTATTTACTTTCTATCGTTCTTCGCCATTAGGGTGCGATTGCCTTCTAGAAAGTATGTAGAGAGTTGCAAGCCAATTTGCCGCTATTGCAAAATAAAATAGGTATTTTTGGGGTCTAAGTACAATAATATGCGATACGATGTTACAATTCACGCAACGTGAAACAAAAATAAAATACAGAGGAGCCAGTAGTTCGTGAAAAGCAGAATGATTCCGTACAGCTGGGTGTAAATACGATTTATGTTCAGCTCCATTCGAATATCCAGAATAACATTTGATATGAGCAGAAAATCGAATATGATTCGTTACATGTTTGCGTTCAGTAAATATAAAAATCGCTCATGTCGAAAAGTTGTCATCTACTTTGGTTTAGAATTCTAAGTGTAAATAAGATCATTTTTGTTCGATATATTGAATGTTATTTTGTTTTTAATAAAATAAATAAAAATGCTAAATTATCAGCATATTAATCCGAGTATGTAATATCACCTTAATTTTTATTAGACAAATAATCATATGATGATAAACCGAGAGATAACACTGGAAAAAAAAGTTTGTATTCGCGATGCTCATGTGTTGCATTTGTAGTTCTCGGCCTCTAAAATCGACTGATTACAGCGTTTGTTGTTTGATTGGGAACATTCCGAGATTATTTGGTCACAAAATAGGAAAGGGATCATCGTTTTACCGACGTTGGAGTCACTTGCATGTCTTCATGATTGCATGTTCAGATAACTTAAAATACTTAGTTATTACGATATCTTAATGTCCCCATGAGTTTTTTTTATTTCTTTATTAAAGTGTTTTTTTAAATAACTACAAAGTTCATCACTGTATATCCCCATGAGTGTTTTTCCAGCAAAATGGGCCTCTTAGGAAAAACGATAGGTACGGATTGTGAAAACTGTTCAGCAGCATATAAGCATGAACGCATATGGAGACGCATGGTACATTTGTGCGATGATTCAGCTTGTGACCAAACTGTTTATGCAAATTTCATCACATCCGTTTAATTAAATAAATGAACAAGTTTGCAAGCATTTGTATGGTACTTGTATTATGGGAAACCTGAACCTATTTGCATGTTGAATAGTACTTTATTAAATCTTTCTTATTTCATTAAATCTTTAGAAGCATGATTTCAAACAGCACGTTCCCGGGCGATTTTCACAATTCTTACACGGTTGCCTTATCCTCACCTATTTTCCTGCAGTTTGCTAGTTTGTTATCATTTGTCATAAGACGAGTTTGTACCATCCCATTCAATTCCACCACTTGATTGTACCTTGACAGATACGTATTTCGACCTTCGATACGTATCTGTCAAGGTACAATCAAGTGGTGGAATTAAATGGGATGGTACAAACTCGTCTTATGACAAGTGAAGACATTCCACTTAAAATCTCAAAATAATTTTCTTAACAAAATAGTTTGTTATGTTTCTAGGGATCCTCATTTTTTGATAGATCAGCTGGATTCAGACAGATTCTGTCATTTAAAATGTAGATTTTTTTTTTCAATATTCAATATGAGTCAAATTTACCGATTCAGAAGAACTTCATAACGGAAATAAATGGAAATCAATAATTCCTGGAAAAATCTAGGAATTAATTCGGAAAATCAATTTCAAATTATTCAGGAATGTATTAAAAAAAAACCCAGATTAATCCACCTAGCGGTGATGATGCCTTTCTCGTGCATCGTAAAATGTACTGAAAAAATCACATAGGAAAGGTCAAAAAAGCACTTTAGGGGGATAGATCGCATATTTTCTATCATTTTGCATGTTTTTGCATTAATTACTATGCATTTCCACCATTCTTGAAAAAAATTTTTTTTTCGATTTTGAATTTTTTTTTTTCCAAGGGGGGACCCTTGGGAAAAAACAATGATTTTTCAATAATTCCGAAATGCAATGTCCGATCAGGCCAATTTTCAATAGCAAACAATGGGACCGCATTCCCCGTCGAATGCAACTTGTTGCGAGTAATGCTAAGTTCCAAAAAGTGTGTCTACAAAATTTGTACACATACACACATACACACACACACACACACACACATACATACATACACACAAACAGACATCACCTCAATTCGTCGAGCTGAGTCGATTGGTATATAACACTATGGGTCTCCGAGCCTTCTATCAAAAGTTTGGTTTTGGAGTGAAATTATAGCCTTTACGTATACTTAGTATACGAGAAAGGCAAAAACCAAATGAGGAAGAATTTTTAAAGCAATTCCTGGAAGCATTTCCGAAGGAATTTCTGGATCAAAGGAATTTTGGGACAGTTTTCCAAAGGAATCATTAAAGGAGTGTCCATAGAAATTTTTACCGTAATTTTCTAAATTATTCCTGAAGAAACTTCCTGGATGGGTCCCTCAAAGAATTCTTGGAGGAATTTCAAATGGAATTTTCGAATGGACTCTTTAAGGAATTTCCAGAGGAGAACATAAAGGGTTATTTAAAAAAAAAGGAAATTTGAGAAGGATTTTTGCTAAAAGAATTTTTGAAAGAATTCTGAATGGATTTTTAAAAGGAATTCCTAGAGGCATTTTCGAAGGAATTTCTAAGAAAAAATGTAAAAGAATTCCTCAAAATGAATTTCCGAATACATTTCTGAATAAATTCTCGAATGAATTTCAAAAGCAATTACTATGGAAATTTTGTAGGAATTTTTGATGTTTCAAAAGAGTTTGTAGAAACTCTCTAGAAATTTCCGAAGGAATTTTCAAAGAAGTTATTGGAGGAATTTCCATATATGACAATAATTGCAAAAAACAGCTTTTTTTTTAAATCGCTCTGTCGGAACCTCTAAACTATTTGTAATAATTTTGGGTTGTTCTACAGAAATGCTCCAGATGCAATTTTCTTTCATATAAGCCATGACTTTTTAAACATAGTGTTTTTTGGGACACCCTTACCTGGAATAATCTCCTCTAGAAATTTTCCAGGAACAATTTCAGAAATAATTTCCAAAGAATTTCCTCAAGGAATAAATTAAAATTTCCAAAGAATTTCATAAAGGAATTTCGGAATGAGTCTCTGAAAGAATTTTCATTGAAAAAAGGGCGTTTTCTGAAAGTATTCACATTAGAAGAACTTAGAAGCATGAGCAATAGAACACTAGTGGCGCTGTAACCATTATGGAGAAAGTAAAATTTATAACCAACAACCACATGTTTTAAGTTAGTAATGTGGCAGATGAAAAAAACGACACACCGCCGATAGTGGTTCGATTAGTAACCTTACTTCGTCCAATTTTTCTTAAGCCTAGAAATTATTTTGCCAAAATATGCTTTAATAAGCTTAATTTGGCCCTTTTTTGTCCATCACGTTTGGTTTCATCAACAACATCAGTTTGACACTTATAGCATAGACAAACAGACGTAACTCTAGAGAAATTACCATCGACCATCACTTCAGCGATCAATTTGAATTTGATTGATTGCGCGTTTCACAACTAGAGGCGCTAGCGTCGTCATACTTCGAGTTTGACATTTCACTCCAGCGCCTTCTGGTGATAATGTCTTATGAAACATTGTTTCGTGTAACATGCTCGCAAGATGGTGGTAGAGAAGTTGGGCTATGGATTTTTCAGAAAAATGTTCAAGCTGTTACGTCTGTTTGTCTGTGCTTATAGCATCAGTATTTTGACTGGGTTTTATCAAACTAGATGTTGGTCACACGAATGGGAGCGACATTAGCAGCATTTACCTTTGTCTTAACTGTATTTCCGAACGAATTTTTAAAGGAAATTTCAGCCATACTTTTGAAAGTGTTTCCGAAAAAAAATCTATAAAAACATTTTCCAAAGGAAATCCCTGGAGAAATTTTCGATGGAATTCCTGAAGAAATTTTTGATTGAATGGCTGAAGCTATTTCTGGATGAAGTTACGAAGGAATGCCGGAAGGCATTTCCTGAAGAATTTGATAAGAAATTTGTGAAAAAATGTGGGTCCACCCATAATTTCTTTTTAAAAACGTGTTTCGCTATTATTATTACTTTCTGCAAAAATCTATAAGTATGGCACATATGTTTTTACCTGGGAATTAATGTTAAGCACTTAGAAAAATCTGGGACTTTTGTTCTTACAGATGAGTAGTCACACTGAGCTAGATGGTCACGCGAACGGGAGCGCCATTAGCAATCTTATACTTTTGTATCATCAGTAACATTCCGAACGAGTTTCTAAAGAATTTTTCAAAGGATCTCCTGAAGGAGTTTTCAAAAGTATTTCTGAAGGATCTCGTAAAAGAATCTCCAAATGATTTTCTGTAAGAAGCAGGGAATCAATATTCGAGCAACGCCTAATAGTATACCCGTCAACAGAGTTTGTTACTGACAAACTCATAACAAGCCTTCGTCAGAACCCAAACGCAATATGACAAGAATCATTTGGCTTACATGCATTTCAATCATTTAGTTTCAGTTATTGCAACTAACGTTATAACTCCGATTTTGTTTAAACTAACCACTTAGCCCCAATGATTTGAATCTTAATACTAATTTACAAAACTTACAATTTCAAACATAGCAATAATTTCAACAATAAACTCGTAAGATGAGTCAGTGACCCCACATATATGGGTCACTTTGTAACAATAATTCAAGACAAAATTAGCAAAACGACTTATCTGCTTTTGTCAACAAAGAATCAAACGACGATTTGACGAATCTGATAGCTCTCCCACGCAAATCAACACCATCATTAGGTTGGTGAAGGATTCCGCTACCTGTTGATGGTGTTGGTTTGCGTGGGAGAGCTATCAGATTCGTCAAATCGTCGTTTGAATCTTTGTTTACAAAAGCAGATAAGTCGTTTTGAAAATTTTGTCTTGAATTAGTCACTCCATTTTGCACATTAGTTAAATGGAAATGATTCATATTAATGTGTGACCCATGATTGTGGAGTCAGTGTACAGACAAAAACCCAGATTAATCCACCTAGCGTTGGTGGTGCCTTTCTCGCATTTAGTTGAGACACCAACCTTATATGGAGTATATATGGTCCGATGTACCATTTTCTTCATAACTTTCAAACGCAATGACCGATCGTTATAAAATTCAATAGTGATCAACAAGGCTTTGTCCCCTGTCGAATGAAACTTGTTGCGAGAAAATCGGTTAAGGATTACTATACGAAAAGTTGTCTAATGTTTTTTATAGTTTTTGTGCACACACATACACACACATACACACGGACAGACAGACATGTGCTCAGCTTGTCGAGCTGAGTCGATTGGTATATTATACTATGGGTCTCAGAGGCTTCTATCAAAAGTTCGTTTTCGGAGTGAAATTATAGCCTTTCAGTACAACTTAGTTGTACGAGAAAGGCAAAAACAACAACAATAAGGGGCCATCCAGAAACCACGTGGTTATATTTTTGAAGATTTTCAACCCCCCCTCCCCCCATGTGGCTTATCGTGGTCATTTGGCAGATCCCCCCCCTCCCCCCCTATGACCACGTGGTTTTTTTCAAGTACAAAAAAAAAAAAAAAACCGTATGTAACTAAAACATATGGTTAATCCAATCAATTTTGAAAATGGACAATTTCAATTGATTCAAAATTAAACTAAAACCAGCATGGAAATTATAAATTTTCATGAAGTCGAGAATTTTGATTATGTTATCATGTTGTAATGTGTATCAGGTATTAGGATATCTAGAACTCGCACACCTTCAATGCATCAGGAGGATACAAAAAAATGTGGACTCGCGAATAATTATAAAAATTTGGAGAAAAATTTATAATGGTTTAGAAATTTTCCAAAATATCCCTATATTTTTAATTTTTTTAAATTATTTTATTAGTGTTTTTTTTTCAAATAACTATAAAGTTTATCACTGAATATCCCTATAGATTCCTTAGAGTATTTGGGACCTTCCATAGCTCTGGAGCTACTGGAAATTCTTAAGATATTAACCTCAGCGAAGCATCTGAACTACACTCCTACAACGAAAAGTTTATCAGAGAATCACAAATCAAATTCTATTTTTCTCTACTAAAGAGATTTTCAATCCAGAGCTGGCTCATCTCTCAAAATTTCTAATTCTTCATTGAAATTTTATTTTGATGTCGACTCATGGAAGCCAATGATGCCATACTAAAAATATTTTCTCGGTCACTCTGATGGTTCGTATTCCTGAATATTAATCACTGGCTTAACGTTCAGGATGACCCATCTTATCTGACCACCCATCTGTTTAGAATGATTCAAACATTTAAACTTTATTTACACACTCTTAGAATCGAAATCTTCCCAAGGTTTCGGATATCTGAGTTTTCATGGTCAGTCAAATTTGAGCTCCCATATTTTTTCTGTAAAGCTAATATCTAGATGAACAATTTTTCTGAAGAAAATTGTGGCCTAGCTCTCTTTTGTGATTTTATAGACAATCTAAAACGCTGGGCATATATGACCCATCATTCCTGAAAGGGTTGAGATTTTTTTAACCTAGATTGTTTTAGGAATTGGAGAGTTTTTTTCTGGAACACTGCCACTTTTTTTCATATCGCAGGAATCTCCTTAGTTCTAAGACCCTTTTATGAATTTAAAAAGCATTTTATTTAGAATTTCATGTTGATTTTTTAAATGCAAGCTTCTCTATGTCATAACCTTTTTCATGCGCACTACTAGAATTTTTTGTGCAATCAGAACATTTAGGTGCATTATTAATTTTTTCGATCAATTATGATAATTATTCAATATCATAAAAACTAGGCTTCTAAAAACTTGCCTACATTTATTGCTTGGATTAATTTTAAATTCCAAGATCTTCTTAATTTTCAAGAATAATTATTCTGGAGTTACAAGGAAAATCCTTCGGGATATTGATAAGAAATTCTTCGGTGTCTCCTGAAAATCTTTAGAATTTCAACGACATTTTTTCCGAAATTCTGTGGAAGAGTTCCGAAAAATGTTCGGTAGAAATTTTGAAGAACTAGAAGAATCCGTAGAAGGATCCGAAACGCATATTTACGATGAAAATTCCAATAAACATCAAATTTCGAAGAATTCCCAGTATAAATTAGAAAAAAACCAGCTTACTTTTTTTACAGAATCTCTAAAGATTTTTTTCAAAACCATGGGCAACTTTAATGAATCTTCAAAGGAAATCCTTCTGAATTTCCAATTTTTTTTTCGTTTTCCAAAAGAAATTCTTAAAAATTCTTCTTCTTCTTCTTCTATGGCTCCATATTACAGAATCTTTAAAGATTTTTTTTTAAATCCTGGGCAACTTTAATGAATCTTCAAAGGAAATTTCCAATGGATTTTTTTTCATTTTCCAAAATAAATTCTTAGAAATTTTCAGCAGTTTCTTTTTAATTTCCAAAAGAAATTTTCCAGTAGAAAATCGAAAAAAGTTCATCTGAATCACCAATAATGAATTTCCCGAGGAAATTCCGATGTTTTTACAAGTGGAAATAACGAAAAAATTGTACTTTTGTAGTACTTGTAAAGGTTGTACTTTTGAAGCATTTCCAGTAGGAATTCCTTAAAAAATTAAATCAAAATTTTAAAGATTTTCTGATGTGAAAATTCCTTAAACCTTCTAAATCATTTCTTGTGCATCTTTGCATGGTAAAGTTTTAAAGCAATGTTTAGCTGAACCTACAAAGAAATCAAAATGACATCCCGAAGAAGAATGAATTCCCGATGAAATTTTGAAATGATTTCTGGTTCACATTAAAAAAACATGAACCTTGAGAATTCTAAAGGTTTATTCTTTGAAAATCCAAAAAAAAATTTGAAGATAATCCATAGACTCTTCCGTGGAAATTCTAAATAATGCCTCGAATAAAAAAATACTTGGAAAATTTAAAAAAATGTGATAGAACTCACAAAGAGCGTAAAAAAGTATTCCGAAAAATTTTCATTTCAAAATTCCAAATTTGAAAAAAAAATCAACGGAAATATCAAAGTGTTTCATGTGGCATTGGCTTCATATTCCAACTGGAAGTTGGTCTGCTTTTCAACTTAGTATATTCTATTAGCATTTCCTCAGTTATAAATTGAAAGCTTTTATATGCCAGCCATTGCACGATTATATATCTTGTGTAGCAAGTACGATGGATACACTATACCTAGGGTGTCGAGAATGTTTCCCACCCGAAAACATCCTAGACAGGAACGAGAATCGAACTCGTCATCTCCGGATTGGCAATCCTACGCCTTTGCTCGCAAGGCTAACTGGAGACTGAACATTTTGAAGTGCATTCCTTAAAATGTTCGAAAAACTTCTTTTGTAAATGAAGAAGAATTTCTGGTGAAGATTCGGAAGAACTTGTCGAATAAGTTCATTAGAATGTTTTTCCTTCCAAAATTATATGTATTTCCCACGGGACTGTTTTTAATTTTCAGACAGAATTCACATGGAATTTTTTTCGGAGTTTTGAGGAAAATTTTTCGGAATTAACACTGGAGATGTTTTTTTTTTTTTCATTATCAATTTGTAGTAAAATATCCAAGCAAAATTTTTCAGAGAGAATTGTTCAAAAAAAAATTCTGAATGCCAGCACTTTATCAGGATTGTATGAAGTAATGTCAAAGTTTTTACAGGAAATTTCTTTACTTGATTTTTCCTGAATATCCACAATAAATTCTTTTGAATTTTCTTCTTAATATTTTTTCTTGGATTATTGTAAAAACATGAACATTTTTCAAAATTATAGCTGCAGTCCGCTGATGAAAAAGTGTCGGCGGCGTGATGCCAAAAACCATCTGCGGCGGATTTTTTTTTAAATACTTTTCCATTTTTCCTATCCATTTTTTTTGTGGAAATTGAGACTGAATCGCAACCTGTTTTTTCGTTTATTTATGTATGGATATAGGATCTTAGGCTAAGATGGTCAAATAATGCAGATATGCTTCGGCGTTGCGACCGATGCTGCGTTATCGATTTTTCTCGATGCACACCTACGTCTTTTTAACGCTGAGTTGAAAAGATGCTATGTGGGCATCGGCCCTTAGATGCGCTTTGCGATTAATGAATAAATCATTAAATTTTAATGATTTGTATTTTTTACACCGCTATTGTTATTCACCAAAAGTTTTTCGTGTAAAAAAAACCACGTGGTTCGAGAGCAACACCCCCCCCTCCCCCCATGTGGCTTATCGTGGTCATTTTCCAAACCCCCCCCCTCCCCCCATATATGACCACGTGGTTTCTGGACGGCCCCTAAGTATAATAAGTTCATGGCTCCCAGTAACTGGCCACGTTTATTCCATTAGTGCCCTTCCTTTATAATTCCAGTTGACGCCAATTTTGAAAGACACGTTTTGCAGGTTCTCAATGTTGCACCATCGCGGTATCAGTTTAATAACGTCTGGTTCATCGTTCAACCGTAGAGAATTGCTTTAGTGGAAACATGCTTTGCTTCTAGGAACTAGCTGGCCCAGTTTGACGTCTTGATCCTCTCGTCATTCGGATGGCATCATTCGAGATTTGCATCGAGTTTCTGGCATGTTCGAAACTTTCCGCAGGGGTTGAACTGAACGGCATAGTGGCTATGCTTTCGCTCCGTTGGCAGCTACTGTTCATCGTTTTGTTGTTATGCAGAGGAGCTTCATAGTTCTATAGCTTTATTGTGAAATCAAGTTTAGGATTGATTTCAAAGGTATTTTTACCGCCGCTGCACAGTAGGCCTGGCCGCTTTTATGTTTGAGCTACACTGCCAATGATCGCATATTTGCCCCATATGAATAGGAATTCAGCAAAGGTGGGAATGTTATTCGGTTCTATTTGATGGTTGCTGGACAAAATTTCTTTTTGATGCTGTGAAGGACAATATTTCAGCCAAATCGGTCAACGTTTGGGCGGTGCTTAACTTGTTGGAAGTTTATATGGAAAAATGTATACAGAAACTTCGTAAAACGGAGATTTGCAGTTGGACGGCACAATTTACGATGAAGAACTATGATACTCATTCAGATCTTGAAGAATTTAATAGAGAATGTTATACTGAAAATCGCGAAAAGATGAGTGTTTGCCCGGCGAAGTTATTAGCATTTGTCTGAAGAGTTTGAGCAAAAAGAAATAAATTCACCCATACAACACTCCAGATGAATTTCGCGCCAACTCGACCAGCGGTTGGCAGCACCATCTCAGAATCGAATGAAACTTGGTTGGCATAAAGGTATGGTATTTCTAAGCCACTCTGCAAACTTAGTTTTTTTTTTAAATTGTCAAGAGTAACATTTTATGAGGGCCTAATTTCATTGATTTGTTTTTAAATCGATGTAACTCTAAAATGACAAGACTTACAAAAAAGTGTTGTATAGCGGACTGTCGTGAAATTCTCTGAAGTTTTTTTTGGAAAAATATGCAAATTCAGGCGGTTCAGTGTACCAATTAATAATTGAAGACGACAAGGCGAGAATAGCAACAGCGCTTAATATTCAGCTGGAGCAGATAGAAGTTTACAATGATTAGTTTATTTATTTAGCTTTAAGCGAAAAATGATTTTTTTTGTATCAATACAAAAAGGAGATACGGGCTCCGCAAAGTGTCATACACGAGTGAGCCTAATAAATCAAATATTTGGAAAACAAATTGATGAAATTTTTCCTGCAGATAGGTATTTCAATTATTTTACTTTTCTGGTAATATTGTTCCTGGGACATATTAAAGGAAAAAAAGTTTAAGTTTAAGTTTAAGTTTAAAAAGTTTGAGGTTTGCTTGTTGAGGTTTTGCTCTTCAGTTTATGACATCAAAGGGAAGAGGGAGAGAGATGCAAGAGAAAAAAAGTACCTAAAGCTAAAATTATGTACTTTTTTCTAACCGTGTAGATAGCTGGGCATCACCCAGGATGTAAACCTTTAAAGTCAGCCCTTTGCACCACTCGGGGTGTATGACCCATTAGTAAGTAAGTAGCACCCGTCTGTAGCGTGCTTCGTTCGCCCTCGTGCGGTGTTGCAGCAATTTTACCAATGCTGCATTCTTCTCCTCCACTAACGGTTCCCGTTCGGCGCCATACCAGTTGTTTATCTGATCCGACAGCTCCGTGTCTAGTGCAGCGATTGCCAATATCGCGCCAGACATTTTCAAGAGAAGCTGCGCCTAGCTGCTCTGACGTTGGAAGTGCCACTTCCAACTGTTGCGCGTAGTCTTGGACTAGTCTATCGTCAACATTGTACACCTCGTATTGAAATCATCAAGCATTGGTTACACTTTATGATGTACAAGTGCGAGCTTATGGTTTTGCCAAAAGCTATTGATCACTTTCGCGCCCAATAAATGTTTTTACCAAGGGTGCTGGGAGTCTATGCTATATCGATATTTCTCTACGAAAGATAGGTGATGTGTAAACATGTTTTCCATAACTGCATGGAAACGCATGGTCGAATGCTTTGTATGATAAATCAAACACTACCGGGCATGGTGCTTCTGCACATCGTCACTCATTTTCTGCAACTAACAACTCTGCAAAAAGCTCTCTCCCAAAACTACACGCTAGAACCAATTTACACAGTGGTCATTGGTTTCACGACAACGTATTTTAGTATTTTTTGGAATCAATTGTATTCCTGAAAACCCTATAATGTTTATGCGACTTCGAAACTGTAAATCAACGAAGAATGAGAAATAATTTCCTTTAACTGTGAATACATGCAACGCAACAACCATCTTCTTGTTTACATTAGCGGGCGCATGGGGAAAGCTTTTCCAACCAAACATGCTTCGCTTGGAGAGAGTGAGTTCGTCCCCTTTCGGACCTATTTTCCACGCATCATCTGATACATATGTTTAAAGCTCTGTGTGGCACTTACTACAGAACACTCAGGAACACGTCATCAAAACAGGGTGCCGCACTCCCATCTCCCATCATCGCCGGAAACGCTCTCTGCTGCGCTCTGTCGACCGGATTCGGCCGTTACTGGTCGGGGGTCTTCGGGTCGTCGGGACCCGCGTTACGTCAACCCAGAACAGAACCATCATCGGCGTTGCTGGTTGCAAAATTTTCTCCGACGCTCGGTTCAGTCGCCGGAGAGTATTCTTAAGGACTGGACACGTAATTCCGTACCGCTCTGCAGAAGCCAGTAGTGCAGCAGTGTAGATTGCTGCTAAGGTAGCAGAACCAGTGTGTGAAGTTAATAGATTGTTCTGACATTGTATATGTACGACGTCGACGACGACGGTGGCGGAGCTGCATACAGAAAGGCTCAAAGGCTGCAGCAGCAAGTAGCCGAGTCAGAGCAAAAAAGTGCTGAACAAAAAATGGTGTGTGCATGTGGCTGAAGGGAGGAAAATTGCTATCTGGAGTGCAATAATCAGGGATTCCGAGGATATCCTGGCAGTGCCAGGACGACGATAGAGGATTAGCTTGGTGTGTGCGTTGGGAAAAACTGATTGTCCCGTTTTGTTTGATTTTTTTCCTTCTCGGCGCTTTGAGAAGAAGGGGGCGAAAAAGTGGCTCACCGCGAGGATTGAAGGTGAATGCCGTGGGGTGAATTCGTGAAAATTGTGCGTGTATGAGAAAAGAAAACCGCCGCAGATCCAACGTTCTTTTCTCAATCCAAACCACATGGTGGCAGTCGATAAAAATCGTTAATTTGTTTGACGAAAGGGGGGTTCTTGGCTACATTATTAGGATAATTACGGCGAAGAAAATTAAGTGTTCTGCCGAATTCGTAATTCGATTGGCAATCTTTAGCGCAGTGAAATGATCAACGTTCAATTTTCCACGCTTCAAGTTTTGACTAATGAGAGGAAAATTATCCTCATTAGGGATAGTGTTCAAATGCAGCAACACGTTTAACCCATTTTAATGAGTGCAAATTCAGCGCTAGTTGGCAGAAGCAGACGCAGTGGCAGCAGCCAGCAACAGCAACAAAGCCAAAAAGGATAATTCCCAACCGAATCTGCACTACTTGGTGGAATGAACGTGAGCCGAAAGCTCTGCCGCGAAGAAAATCCCTCAACCAGTGTCGTTTCTGTAATGGGAAGGTGTTTGTAGTTGTGGCCTGAAGAAAAAGGAAAATCATTGTGGAAATCTTGCCATGATCAAGCGACCAGAAATGGATTAGTTTTTCCTTAACTTGAGTGCTCTTTTGAAGAAGGCAAGGACCAGAACCCGTTCGGCATTTTCTCCGCAAGCAAATATGGATCCGCTGTTGAGCGCTGTTGGGGTCCTGCGTGGTGGGGGAAAACTTGTTCGTTCCACTTTGTGCGACCACCATGGCGGCGTGGTAAAACGCTAAACAAGTATCAGAACTACCTACTGGTGACAAGCTCTGGAACGAAAGGATGTTTTTGACAAACCCGGTGAGAAAGTGCGCCGAGGAGAAAATAATTGAAAACTGTGAAAATTGTGAAATTTATTGAATTAGCGGGTAAAGCAATTGCGGAGCTGCCAGCAGGAGCACGCAAATTGTATAAAAAGAGTGCCGTTGGACTCTGAAGTGTGGCGAAGAGAAATTCGTGGAAGAGGATGTTGCACTCGGCGGAGGTGGGCCTGCAGGAAAATAGATTAAATTCCACAATTGTTGATATGCACGCGAGAGGAAAAACTCTTGAATGTGAATGAAAAACTGTTTAATTCGAACGAAGCCATTGACAAAGTGCAGCGTTTTATTCTGGATTTTTCGACAACTTGTTGTTTGAAAAACGTGTTCGAAAAACTGGTGTTAAAAAAGTAAGTAATAGTATTTAAAAAATGTATTTTGTAGGACAATCCCAGAAAGGAAAGGACGAATATGGATTTTTGCAGTAGTGTTGTTTCGTTGCATCCATAATAGGGATACAGTGAACATTCGCTAGCTGAATTTTCTTTAGTTTGGGTGCCTTTTAGTTGGGGATTCTCTAAGTGGAGTTAAACCCAATTAAAATGCAGTCAAACTTTAAAATGTGATGTTAAAAACACGTTCATGTTTCATTTTCATTTTTGGTGGGATCGATATTTTTTTCGCTTGTAATTTTCTTTAGTTCAACGCAGAAAGAAATCAACTTGTCAAAACGCCCCAATTAGCAAACGACATTCGTTAGTTGGGGTGAGGTCGTGTCTCAATTAGCGAACGATCACTGTGTCATGCTCTTTGGTTGAATTTTATTCAATAGAAGTTCTATTATAAAGGAATTTTCTAGAATATTTACACAGCTCTTCAAATATAACAATTTACGATGTTTTGATTGCTTTTGAAATTTTTGATGGTTGTTTTATTTATCTCAATTTTTGGCTTCGAAAATCATATTCCAAAAATTAACGCATCTCTGCTAGCTCTGAAATGGTAAAACTTTTAACAAGGCAGTAAATTAACACCACCAGGCGTTTCTAATTTAAATGGATCGACCTCGAAACATTACTTCAAGCAGTTTGGATTCCTCTTTTTTTTCCCACGGCCACACGGAGGAGCATTATTACCCTCCGTCTTTTATGATATGGTGAAGCATCTTTTGTTTTTCTTCGTTCCTCCACCCACTCCACCCCGACTGGAACCCGTAAAAGTAATTTAAATTCAGCAATCTCGTAAAAAATAATTTCATGGTACACGGCACGGGAGTGCGGCCGCGGTATGCAATTTCACGGACGTGGGAGTGGAAGTTAGACCAATTTGAGTATATTGCTGTTGTACAATTGTTATCCTGACATGGGAATGATGAACAGGTGGGCTTGAGAAAGAAAGGTGAATCATTTTTTATACGTTACAAAGATTAATTATTTTCTTACAAATATAATTTATGGTAAATATAATAATTTATTTGTACAGGTTTTGAAAGGTAAACTTGCATAATTTCGTTTTGAGTGCTTTTATATCTCACATTTAACTGACTGCTTGGGTCATGCTCACTGAATTTATAATAGAGCACCTGCACAGGTGAATAGGCTCATCAATTCTGTGTTGTTAGGAGAAACTGGGGTAATATGCATCTCCGAGGCATATTGACCCTTTGGCATTTTTGAGTACATTTTCGGCAGTTTTTCCAGAGTATTTACTACAGCGCATGTAGTTCGGATCTCGAACTACCAATCTAGTAGTAAATATTCTTGAAAATATTCCTGGAACGCTGATAAAAATGCCAAAAGGTCGTTTTACCCCGGTTACAGTTACAACTATCAGGGTTTGAATTGAATCAAAAGGGAAATTAAAAAAAAGTTTCATTAGTTTCACTCATCTAACGAAAGCTCTTCGATCACTTCGACATATGATGACCGTAACAGGAATCATGGAATGGTGTCAACAGCATGACCAGCATAGGAAAACAGTGTGTTTTGCATATTTATTCATTTTTTGAAAGGATAAAATCAAAATAAACTGATTAAAATTTGTATTCTCTTCGGAAGGGCCATTCTCTCGATTAGTTCATACATACATTTTTCATACATATATACGTCATTTAAAGTTTGTATAGAAATTACTGTGAAAATCGACCCTTTTGTGAAAGACCGTTCCGTGAGGTGGCCCATTGAGCGTAGTGTGACGATCCATACAAATTTTTTTGAT
Organism: Armigeres subalbatus; assembly: GCF_024139115.2. Lineage (NCBI taxonomy): Eukaryota > Metazoa > Arthropoda > Insecta > Diptera > Culicidae > Armigeres > Armigeres subalbatus. Next base: position 95,151,298 of record NC_085140.1, on the reverse strand, counting down.
GTTTCCTACAAAAAGTGTGACATAGAGGGGACGGGGGGTTGAAAATGCCCAATTTTTGCGTTACGTTATTAATGGATTTTACCATTTATGGACATAAATTTGAAAATTAGGAGTTGTTGTTCCACTTACCCCAGTGGAATGGGGTAAGTGGAAACCCCAAGTATCCTTGACCTTCAGTTGTGATAAGTAGTTACATATAATCAAAATCAAAACGGTGATTGCTCTGAGCATCGTTTGTTGAACAATTTCATTGGCTTAACGGAATAGTTCCATAAGGAATTTTTGTAATAGCTAGTGGAGGGCTGGTTTTGCCTACGTAATGTCTATATGTTCGCCCTAAAGATGAACTTTTTATAGGAGGAATGGGACTTACAGCGTTTTATGTAAACTAATCGACTCAGTTGAACGAATTTAGATGATGCCTATGTGTGTGTGTTTGTGTGTATGTGTGTCACCTATGTGTGTCAACCAATTTGTTCGCAAAAAAAATGTATTCAACGGCGAAATTTGGTATGACTATAACTGAATGTGTATTATGGAATATATTTACCTATCAGTGCTATTTTTATCTTTCTTATAGGTTTTTTGTATATCTAAAACACGTGATCTATCGATAGGTGGATTGATCAGGCGTCTTTTAATTGTATTAGTTCAATCACCACTGAAATTACAATGATAACAAAGAAGGAACATATTAAGATTCACAGCTATCGTAAAGCCCAAGTCCTGGTGTTAGGTGGGACGCTAAACAGCCCTGACACGACGGCCCTCCGACGAGACAGGAGGTTTGCGCTGGCCCAATAAGCCGCCTAGAAAACCAATCATTACGAACAATATAAGAGATAATGCGACTCGATATAATCGGCAAAGACCTAGGCGACGAATACAGGATCACGATTGGAAGCTTGGAACATGGAATTGCAAGTCGCTAGGTTTCGCAGGTTGCTAGGTTTCGCAACTTCGACGTCGTGGCGCTGCAGGAGATTTGCTGGACAGGACAGAAAGTGTGGAAAAGCGGGCATCGAGCGGCTACCTTCTACCAAAGCTGTGGCACCACCAACGAGCTGGGAACCGGCTTCATAGTGCTGGGTAAGATGCGCCAACGCGTGATTGGGTGGCAGCCGATCAACGCAAGGATGTGCAAGCTGAGGATTAAAGGCCGTTTCTTCAACTATAGCATCATCAACGTGCACTGCCCACACGAAGGGAGACCCGACGACGAGAAAGAAGCGTTCTACGCACAGCTGGAGCAGACATACGATGGATGCCCACTGCGGGACGTCAAAATCGTCATCGGTGACATGAACGTACAAGTAGGAAGGGAGGAAATGTATAGACCGGTCATCGGACCGGATAGTCTGCACACCGTATCGAATGACAACGGCCAACGATGCATAAACTTCGCAGCCTCCCGCGGAATGGTAGTCCGAAGCACCTTCTTTCCCCGCAAAAATATCCACAAGGCCACATGGAGATCACCTAACCAAGAAACGGAAAACCAAATCGACCACGTTCTAATCGACGGTAAATTCTTCTCCGACATCACGAACGTCCGCACTTACCGCAGTGCGAATATTGAATCCGACCACTACCTCGTTGCAGTATGCCTGCGCTCAAAACTCTCGACGGTGTACAACACGCGTCGAAGTCGGACGCCGCGGCTTAACATTGGGCGGCTACAAGATGGTAGACTAGCCCAAGAATACGCGCAGCAGCTGGAAGTGGCCCTTCAAACGGAAGAGCAGCTAGGCGCAGCGTCTCTTGAAGATGGCTGGAGAGATATTCGATCCGCCATTTGTAGCACCGCAACCGCTGCACTTGGCACGGTGCCCCCGGATCAGAGAAACGACTGGTATGACGGCGAATGTGAGCAGTTAGTGGAAGAGAATGGAAATGCAGCATGGGCGAGATTGCTGCAACACCGTACGAGGGCGAACGAGGCACGATATAAACAGGCGCGGAACAGACAAAACTCGATTTTCCGGAGGAAAAAGCGCCAGCAGGAAGATCGAGACCGTGAAGAAACGGAGCAACTGTACCGCGCTAATAACACACGAAAGTTCTATGAGAAGTTAAACCGTTCACGTAAGGGCCACGTGCCACAGCCTGATATGTGTAAAGACATAAACGGGAACCTTCTTACGAACGAGCGTGAGGTGATCCAAAGGTGGCGGCAGCACTACGAAGAACACCTGAATGGCGATGTGGCAGACGAAGATGGCGGTATGGTGATGGACCTGGGAGAACGCGCGCAGGACATAATTCTACCGGCTCCGGATCTCCAGGAAATCCAGGAGGAGATTGGCCGGCTGAAGAACAACAAAGCCCCTGGGGTTGACCAACTACCAGGAGAGCTATTTAAGCACGGTGGTGAGGCACTGGCTAGAGCGCTGCACTGGGTCATTACCAAGATTTGGGAGGAGGAAGTTTTGCCGCAGGAGTGGATGGAAGGTGTCGTGTGTCTCATCTACAAAAAGGGCGATAAGCTGGATTGTAGCAACTACCGCGCAATCACATTGCTGAAGGCCGCCTACAAGGTACTCTCCCAAATTTTATGCCGTCGACTAGCACCAACTGCAAGGGAGTTCGTGGGGCAGTACCAGGCGGGTTTTATGGGCGAACGCTCCACCACGGACCAGGTGTTTGCCATTCGCCAAGTACTGCAGAAATGCCGCGAATACAACGTGCCCACACATCATCTATTCATCGACTTCAAAGCCGCATATGATACAATCGATCGGGACCAGCTATGGCAGCTAATGCACGAACACGGTTTTCCGGATAAACTGACACGGTTGATCAAAGCGACGATGGATCGGGTGATGTGCGTAGTTCGAGTTTCAGGGGCATTCTCGAGTCCCTTCGAAACCCGCAGAGGGTTACGGCAAGGTAATGGTCTTTCGTGTTTGCTATTCAACATCGCTTTGGAAGGAGTAATACGAAGAGGGATTAACACGAGTGGTACAATTTTCAATAAGTCCGTCCAGCTATTTGGTTTCGCCGACGACATAGATATTATGGCACGTAACTTTGAGAAGATGGAGGAAGCCTACATCAGACTGAAGAGGGAAGCTAAGCGGATCGGACTAGTCATCAACACGTCGAAGACGAAGTACATGATAGGAAGAGGTTCAAGAGAAGACAATGTGAGTCACCCACCGCGAGTTTGCATCGGTGGTGACGAAATCGAGGTGGTAGAAGAATTTGTGTACTTGGGCTCACTGGTGACTGCCGAAAATGACACCAGCAGAGACATTCGGAGACGCATAGTGGCTGGAAATCGTACGTACTTTGGACTCCGCAAGACGCTCCGATCGAATAGAGTTCGCCGCCGTACCAAACTGACAATCTACAAAACGCTAATTAGACCGGTAGTCCTCTATGGACACGAGACCTGGACGATGCTCGTGGAGGACCAACGCGCACTTGGAGTTTTCGAAAGGAAAGTGCTGCGTACCATCTATGGTGGGGTGCAGATGGCGGACGGTACGTGGAGGAGGCGAATGAACCACGAATTGCATCAGCTGTTGGGAGAACCATCCATCGTTCACACCGCGAAAATCGGACGACTGCGATGGGCCGGGCACGTAGCCAGAATGTCGGACAGTAACCCGGTGAAAATGGTTCTCGACAACGATCCGACGGGCACAAGAAGGCGAGGTGCACAGCGGGCAAGGTGGATCGATCAGGTGGAAGATGACTTGCGGACCCTCCGTAGACTGCGTGGTTGGCGACGTGTAGCCATGGACCGAGCCGAATGGAGAAGACTCTTATATACCGCACAGGCCACTTCGGCCTTAGTCTGAATAAATAAATAAATAACAATTCGTGATTCATGCGACGCCGCCAGATACCTTTCTCCTGTTTACCGCCGAGTATTGTCCGCAGCACCTTACGCTCAAACACTCCGAGAGCTCTCCGATCAGCCTCCTTTAACGTCCATGTCTCATGGCCGTATAAAGCAACCAGAAGAATCAAAGTAGTATACAGCGCGAGTTTTGTTTTCGTTTGCAGACTACGGGACTTAAGCTGGTTACGAATTCAATTCCGATAATATCGATATCGTCCGCAAATCCCAGGAGCATATGCGATTTTGTGATAATGGTACCGCTTCTTTGCACACCAGCTCTCCTCATCGCTCCCTTGAGCGCTATATTGAACAGTAGGTTCGAGAGTGCATCACCCTGCTTTAATCCATCTAAGGTAACAAATGACGTCGATATTTCATCCGCAACCCTTACACTTGATTTCGATCCGTCCAACGTTATACGAATCAGCCGTATCAGTTTCGCCGGAAAACCATGTTCAAGCATAATTTGCCATAATTCATTCCGTTTCACTGAATCGTACGCCGCCTTGAAATCAATAAACAGATGATGTGTCTGCAAGTTGTACTCCCGGAATTTATCAAGGATTTGTCTCAGGGTAAACATTTGATCCGTCGTTGATCGGCCCTCACGAAAACCTGCTTGGTATTCGCCGACGAAGGACTCTTCAAGCGGTCTCAATCTGTTGAACAGAATACGAGACATAATTTTGTACGCCGAATTAAGAGAGGTTATTTCTTGGTAATAGGCGCACTCCAGTCTGTGCCCTTTCTTAAAGAGAGGGCAAATGAGGCCGTCCAACCAGCTAGCAGGTATTTCCTCGTCGTTCCATATTTTCGACATAATATGGTGCAGAACTTCATAAAGCTGCTCACTGCCATGTTTGAGAAGTTCAGCCGGGAGCTGGTCCTTCCCGCAGCCTTATTGTTTTCAGCTCTTTGACAGCTTTTTAACCTCATCTAGTGTAGGTGACTCCACAGCTTGTCCATCGTCGCTAATATTTATTCTGTTCACCGATGCACCTTCACTTTCTCCATTCAACAAAGTCTCGAAGTGTTGCTTCCACCTGGCAGCCACTTCGGTTTTATCTGTCAGCAAATTCACTTGTTGGTCGTTGCACATGACGGGAGATGGCGCTGGTTTTCTCCGCACGCCATTGACAGACTCATAGAACCTCCGCATATCGTTCTGCTCCATTTTTTCCTGCGCCTCACTAATAACTTGTTCTTCGTGCTATTTTTTTTCTTCCTGTGGTGGGTTCGTTTTTCGGCTGCTCTTGCTTCCTTGTATCGATCTCTATTCGATCGGGTACCCGACACCAACATCCGGCTTCTGGCAACGTTCTTCTCGTCTGTCACTCTCTGACACTCCACATCGAACCAACCCGTCCTGGGTCGCCTCTGTGCAGTGCCTACTACTTCTCGTGCTGTTGTGCTCACCGCTCCATGGATCGACTCCCATAGATCGTTGATGTTGTCGCTAACGTTGATTGCACTTATCCATTCGTCGAGCTTCTGGCGGTACTCAGCCGATACTCCTTCCGCCGACAATCGCTGGATATTGTAACGCATCGTTCGCTGTGATCTTTCGTTCGATACAGTTGACAACCGTGATCGAATTTTACTGACAACGAGGTAGTGATCAGAGTCAATGTTCGGACCTCTGAATGTCCGCACATCGATAACATCCGAGAAATGGCGCCCATCCACCAGAACATGGTCTATCTGGTTGCAAGTTCCACCATTTGGGTGTCCCCAGGTGTGCTTTCGGATGTTATTTCGTGCAAAGTAGGTGCTACTGATGGCCATCCCTCGGGCAGCAGCAAAATTTACTAGCCGTAGGCCGTTGTCATTGGTAGCGGAGTGAAGGCTCTCCCTACCGATTATGGGACGGAAAAAGTCCTCTCTACCGACCTGAGCGTTAGCGTCTCCGATAACAATTTTCACGTCATGCTTTGGGCACTCTCCATAGGCTTTATCAAGACATTCATAAAACATGTCCTTCACGTCGTCGGATTTATCGTTTGTCGGTGCGTAAACGTTGATTAGGCTGTAATTGAAGAATTTGCCTCGTATTCTTGGCCACACAGATTCGTTCGCTAATGGGTTTCCACCGCATCACTCACTTCATCTGCTTGCCCATCACTACGAAACCAACTCCATGCTCTGCTTTTTCACCGCCGCTGTGATGGATGTTATACTTGAATGCAGTGTTGGTTGTGGGGTCCACGGCTCGGAATTCACGTTCTCCGGATCTAGGCCATCGGACTTCTTGAATAGCAGCCACGTTCACTCCAACCTTCTGCAGTTCACGAACCAGAAGGCTCACTCGTCCAGGTTCATTTAGGGTCCTGACATTCCAGGTACCGAGTTTCCAATCATAGTCCTTATTTCGTTGCCGGGTCGGTTGCCAAAAATAACGTTCTCTTTTTCTTCTTTCTCCATTTTTCGTGGTATTTGAGAGGCTTCAGTTAGCTACCTTACCGGGGTCGCGTTACCTACATCGCGATGATGGGGCTGCCACCTTAGGTATAGCTGACGCGATACAGCATTTTGTTAATCAGCCGCTGGGTACCAGGCAGACGCTGTTTGAGCCGCACCTCCTGGTGAACAGACGCTCAAGGCGTACCTTCTCACTCTAGCTGATGTCCGAATGACAACAGTGCCCAGGCTACACTACCAGCTAAGTACACAACCCTTAGCTGGCGGTCTTTTGTCATCGGACGACCCGTGGAAGCGTGAGATAGGGACTTGTGGGGACCAGAGCTCTGTTGGGCGCTCCTTCCTTGTTGTCAACCCACCATTTTGCAGCCCGACCATTTACACGATTTACATTTTCTTAATTTGGCACTCATCCTTAATGCTTAACTATATTATTTACCATGTTATTTTTCTTTGCATTATTTAGGATTTTTCAAAACATGTTGCAAAGACGTTGGTATCAAATTGAAGTCACACGATCAAAAATACGAGCGAAAAAAAAAACGGTTGAAAACAGAATCCTGTGTGTTAGTCGTTTGCGTCTAATACTTTTATCTCCAACAGTTGTTAAACAATTCACGCGCCCTTCTTCAAACAAACCATCCAGTGGAAAGCTTGACAAGCGAATTTCATTATTCAATTATTGCCATTTTTAGAATCCTCCTAAATTTTAAGCAAATTTGAATGTAATTTGATTGTGCACACGTCATTTAAAGGTTGTATGGAAATTACTGCGTAAATCGACCCTTATGTGAAAAACCGTTCCGTGAGGTGGCCCATGAACTATTTAAATATAGGATCAACACATTGACTACAAAGAATACTTCTCAAGCTAAAAGGCAGTTGTTGTTGCGAAGCGATTTGTCGTTTGGAAGCCATGTTAGGAAAAAAAAAACAAAAATGCTCACTATTGATATTGATTTTAATCTTTTACGTTAATTGAATTTCTCATGATTCGGTATTTCATTAATAACTTTCCTTGAAAGCATCAAATCGTTCCGCAACAAAGAATTTATGACAAAATTCCCGAATGAATTTCCGCATAATTTCCCAGGAGAACTTTTGCAAGAATACCTGGAGAATTTCCACAGATGTTCTCGCCATTTTGGAGTTTCAAGGGCAGTTGGATTTCTGCCAACAAATCCAGGATAACTTCCGCGAGAATTCCCGGATGATTCACCGCGCAGGAATTACTTCCAAAAAATTGCGGATAAATTGGCGATTAAAATGTCAATTGACGGAATTTACTGCATTAACTCCTAGAGACACTTGTCATTTGTTTACGCAAATTTGTCTGCAAAATTCCTCAAGAAATTTACGAAAATATTCTTCTGAGATTTTCGAATGAATTTAAGCTTCAAACTCAGGATTCTGACGTGCAAATCAACAAAGCTTGAGCAACTATGTTAGATGTTGTATTATTTATTTCTTGATACGAATTCAAATAATTGTCGAACAAAAGTTTTGTTTGAGAAACGATGTTGCATGGTCATATATCATAATCTCTACGCAAGTGTGTCTTGTGATCAATAATTACAACAAAGTTGAATAATTTATTACTTCTTTTTACTACTTTCGTTTTTGGCAGATTTTGTGAATTTTCAATTTGGCAGAACTGTGATTTTCTTAGTCCTATTTTCAATTTGGTACAAACATGTGTAAAGTTGAAGTTATGATGCGATGATGAATTTCTCGTGCATCATAAAATGTATTGAAAAAATCACATTAGAAAGGTAAAAAAGCACTTTAGGAGAATAGAATGTTTCTATCATTTAGCATGTTTTTTCAATAATTTATATGCATTGTTACCATCATTTAAAAAAAATCGATTTTGAGTTTTTTTTTTCAGGGGGACCTTTGGAAAAACAAAGTTTTTTCAATAATTGAAATGCAATGTTCGATCGGGCCAATTTTCAAAAGCATAAAAAGACCGCATTTCCCGGGGGGTACATACACACGTACAGACATCACCTCAGTTCGTCGAGCTGAATCGATCGATATATAACATTATGGGTTTCCGGGCCTTCTATTAAAAGTTCATTTTTGGAGTAATAACATAGCCTTTCGGTACAACTTTGTCGTACGAGAAAGCAAAACGAACTTGAAGAAAAGATTTTCAGTAAATTGTGGTAACCAAAATTGATATTTCACGTGTATTTGTTAAGATGGCGCCATTTACGATGAAGAACTATGATACAAATTCAGTTCTTGCAGAATCAAATACAGAATATTTTGCAGAAACCGCGAGAAGATTAGAGTTTACTCGACTTTAGTTTAGTTCTCTCAAGTGTATTTTGAACAAATTTCGTTTCTTCCACAATAGAAAAGTAATAACACAGACAAACAGACGTAACACTTCTCATTTCAACATCGCTCACGTGATTAACGGTTGATTTAAAATACATCTGTGCTACGCCACAGAGAGGCGCTAGCGTTCAATTGCTTTGACATTTAATTAGTTTACATGCAGCTGAATGTTTTCTGCATCGATTACGATGATGATGATGAATCATATAGCTATAGAAGTATGCGTAAGGAGCAAACGTCAGACGAGAATCAATCATGGTCGACTGTGCTTCTCGCGATTCTGATAATAGATGGCAGTAGTGTTTTTCTGTAAAACGAATGACGATAATCTTTCGAACAATTTATATGAAGAGTTACGTCTGTTTGTCTGTGGTAATAAATTCACCGCCCAAATGCCGATTTGGCTGAAATTTTGTCATAGCATCAGCGCGTAAAATCATCAAAAAGTTTGAAAAAGTATTTTTGCGCCACCATGGTTACCGTGCGGTAAGACGCGCGGCTACAAAGCAAGACCATGCTGAGGGTAGCTGGGTTCGATTCCCGGTGCCGGTCTAGGTAATTTTCGGATTGGAAATTGACTCGACTTCCCTGGGCCTAAAAGTATCATCGTGCTAGCCTCATGATATACGAATGCAGAAATGATAACCTGGCTTAGAAACCTCGCAGTTAATAACTGTGGAAGTGCTTAATGAACACTAAGCTGCGAGGCGGCTCTTTTCCAGTGTGGGGATGTAATGCCAATAAGAAGAAGAAAAAGTACCCAAAGCTGTAAGCGACGAAACAAAAACAATTTAGTTTAGCAAAAATGGTTTTGTGAAAGCTCGGGTCCATGTCCGAAATCTGCCCCTGTTCGTTGGCATTCACTCACATTTACCTAGAAAACTGCCAACATGCCAATGCTCTTAACTTCCTTTCCTGTAGAAATGCTGCTATTGTAAGTGATTGACGTCAATTCCAACTTTTCCCGCAGAACAGGCTCAAAAATAGGTCATCGGATTTCACACAAATCGAACCCACGTATGTTGTATTGCTTTTTTGGTTTCCACAATGGTTTAATTATGTGCTCCACCGAGAATAAATCAATGCCAAAAGTGACCGTTCCGGTCCATTATTTTCGAGTGCCCTTTCACTAACGTGTCCCGCCACATCACCCTTCGGAAATTTTAACTGCAGCTTCTATCACCATCATCGCAAAAATTACCACTAAACGGTCGAGTCAACGAGAGGTAACAACCCTTCTTTGGTATCATGGGAAAGTTATATCTTGCTCTCACTTTTATGCGGTTTATGATTACAGCCGTGCTATGGTCCGAATGAGTTCTAGTTTTATATGATGGGTGGTTCATTATTAAGATAACCCGAAGAAACTTGAATAAGTGGCTAATTTTGTTACGACAGTCTCTGTTGTAACATTTTGAGAAAAATTTGAGGAACTGTAATAAATTTAAGCATAATAAAATATGATAATTCCGGTTAAATAGAATAGACACCAAACAGCTGAAGTGTTTTTCCTCTGCTCGGGAATACATGGACCACTTGATGTAAGTGAGGGACCGAGACAGCTGAAGGCGGACGGAATCTCTCCAGATACGTAAGCTTTCTGGGTTAACTCCCGCCCGTATTTATCCCGGGGTGCCGAAATCAAACCTTCATGCGGTAAAACATTAACCATAAAAAAACTTCATCCTTCTCATGGCAGGGTAACAGATGGGATCGAGATGAGGGTGAACGGCAGCAGAACGCGACTGAGACAGTGTGCTATTGCTACCCACCCCTCAAAGAAAAGAAAATCGTTAAAATATCCCTCGGAACTTTATCATCTTGCTGAGTGGATTCTCCAGCTCATGCTACCAATTCCGTGGTGAAATGGTTAAGAGTTTTTTCTCTTCCATGCGATGTTTTAGGAGGGTTCCATCACCGCAAAATTTATACCGGCGACTGTGGAGGGTGGGGACCCGGGCTGGGAAAACAAATTTTCGTGGAAGAATTTTCCAGTCCTTTTTACAGGTACCTACCTGTGGATTCCAAAAGGATTACGTTCGAACAAAGAAGCTCTTCACATCAAATGGATGCAGCAACTGAAGTGAAGATGAGAGCTTTCATTCATGAATAATCACTGGCAAATGACGGGAGTCGATTTTCCAACCTGCACAGTGCCTGTAGTAGCCGAGAAAGGAAATTTAGTTCACCGAATACATTCATAAAGAATACTATCCACAATTTAATTTTCGAAATAGATATTCAGAATCTTTTCTTATATTAATTATGGGAAAAATATCAAAAGAAAATACTAAAACTACGCAAATTAAAAATATAAAACCTTCCATGAAAACATTTTTTTTAAAGAGTGTGTTCGTGTTCCGATTTTTTTAATGCGGGAGTTTCGTGATGCAAAATTATGATCATTTCGATCCACAATAATATTACTTTTCAGAGAGGAGGTCTCACCAACTCAGATGAAGACATTCTTAAGTGCGGAGGCCTCACCATGTAGAATTATGATCATTCGTACCTCAATTATATTATTTTCCCTGGGGTGGGGAGTTCAATCAACGCAGAGGAAGAAGCTTTTTAATGCGGGCGTCCCAGCATGCAGACTTGTGATCATTCCGGTCCATAATAGCACCGTTCTTATTGGCGTTCCACCAACGCAGAGGAAGGATATCTTGAATGCGGGCTTCCCACCACGCCGGATTGTGATCATTCCGATTCACAATAACAACGTTCTACTAGCGGGCGTCCTACTAAAACAGTGGGTAAAACTCTTGAATGCGGGCTTCCCACCCGGCAAAATTGTGATCATTCCGAACCTTAATAATATTCTTCCGAATTGGCGAATGCTCTGCTAATACAGAGGAAGACAATCTTAAATGCGGGCGGCCTACCATGGAAAATTATCATTTAGATCCGCAATAATATTACTTTCCAGGGGATGTCTCATCAACGCAGAAGAAGAGACTCTCAAATATGGGCGTTCCACTACGCAGAATTGTGATCATTTCGATCCACAATAACACCGTTCTAACCACGCTGTACTATGATCATTTCGATCTACAATACCACTGACGGGCGTATCGCCAACGCAGAAGAAGAAACTCTTGGATGCGAGCGTCTTATCACGCAGAATTGTGATTACTCCGATCCACAATAACACCGTTCCGGGCGTCCCACCAACACAAAGGAAGAAATTCTTGAATGCGTTCTTCTCACCACGCAGAATTGCTATCATTCCAATTCACAATAACACCGTTCTTTTTACCGGCGTTTCACCACAGCAATGGAAAAAAATCCTGAATGCGGGCGCCCCCCGCTTTGCAAAGTTGTGATCATTCCGAACCACAATAATATAATTTTTCTTGCGGACGTTCCACCAACACCAAGGAAGAATTTCTTGAATGCGGGCGTTCTGTCATGCAGAATTATGATCATTTCGATCCACAATAATAGTTTTTTTTAAGGAGGGTGGGGTCTCACCAACACAGAGGAAGACATTCTTAAGTGTGGACGTCTCACCATGTAGAATTGTGATCATTCCGTTCTACAATTATATCATTTTCCCCGGTGTGTTTCATCAACGCAGAGGAAGAAACTCTATTTTTCAATATTTATTTATGTATGTTTTTAATTTAAAAGTTAAGTTCAACACTGGAAGAAACTCTAAAATGCTGGCTTCGAATCTCAAAACACCGTTTTTCTTGCGGAGCTGTTGAATGTCGAACACCGTTCTTCTTGGGGGCGCCCCACCAACGCAGGGAAGTAACTCTTATATGCCGTAGTTGCCAAAAATGTGGCAAATGTGTGGTGAAAATTCCAATCCACAATAATACCGCTCCTCCCACCATGTAGAATTGTAATCATTTTGATCCACAATAACATCATTCGTCTTACGGGAGTCTCACCACGCAGAATTGTAATCATTCCGATTCACACTAATACCGATCCTCTTGCGGGCGTCCCACCAGCTCAGCGTCAATCACTTGAATGAAGGAGTCCTTCTACGCAGAGCTGTAATCCAACTACAGTTATATCAATCAAGAACTCTTTATTGAACTCCTTCATCGCACCAAAGACTAATTAAGACGTTCATGTCTCATACAACAGTCCGATTTTATTGCGCTCATAAAGTACTGGAACATAAAGTTGCATAACCATTTCTGAAATAACCTTGCTTTGTAGTAAAAACTGAGCAACTAATACTACCTCATTGTTGCTAAGGCTACTTGTTGATGGTTGTTTGGTAAATCATAACATTTACGCAATATTCAAAAAGAAAACAGAAATCATTCTAAAACTAACTTTTATTTTTCAGGTCTGATGACCAGGATACTAAAGAGATATATCAATGTAATATCAGACGCACTTTATAGCACTTTGCATTTTGTGTTATACATATAAGAATTCCCACCGTAAAGTTTTGTGGAATCGTCAAATGTTCGTCCAAAACTGCCAGCAACGACTCCGCGACTTTAATAATTCGTTCTGATTGACGCACACATCAGGGAGCCCAGAGAGACCACGCTAGTGGTACTTAATCCCTGTAATTTTTCCTGATTATAGTTCCACATCAATGAGTTTTATGTCTAATACAGACCACCACCGAAGACCAATGAATTTTACGAAGAGGGCATGAAAAGGGAATGCAATTATTATCATAAATTATTCTAGTATGCTTTAAATTTATAAAACATTGAATTGTAAACTTGTCTACAGCTGTAATGGTTTTTTTTGCTTCGAATGATTTGATAGCTTGAAAACGAAAGGCCGCGCTTTGTCTATAGGTCTAACAGACATCTAACTTTCTTTTTCATGCACCACTTAATAATCTATAACATTTTTCCAGAAACGAAATTGGAATCATAATTTTGAGAGAAAACATTTTTGTGTTTTCCAATCAGCACTTTGAGATATTCTGAAAATTATTTTTACTTCTAACTAATTTGCCTTTTTAAGTTAAAACATAATAGGTATTATGTTAACGATATTAAGTATAATGCAGAATACAATCTATAATTCTCGGCCAGAAATAGGTTGTTTGCTGCTAAAGAAGCTTTTATATACAGTGTCTCATTCTCATAGCTTGCATATTCCTGCTTCTTCGGGCGACTCCAATTTGATCATGCATGATTTTCTAGAAAAAAAAATCAGAATTCGATTAGGTATTCCTGGTTTTTCTTTCATATTTATAAAACAATCTTGAAGGCATCATTACAAACATTGACTCGTAACCATAGGATACTGTAATAGAAGGTGGATAAAAATGTAGGTGATCAGAATAAAAAATCTTAACTTCAAACTTGGGTACCGAGGGACCAAATGCAGTACTAGAAGTGGTCCCTCGAACGAGCTCCACAGTTCCGTCTTAATTAGTCTTTGATCGCACTCTGAGACAAGCCATGTAAAGATGATTCTTCATTTTCCTTGTTTTGACTATCATTTTCTTTTTATCACAGTTGACCCTCGATTTTCAACTGTTTCACCTAGGTGCAGCGTATTTTTTTCATAATGTTATAAGTGTTTACAGTTCGCCAAATTGTAAATATAGTTTCACGATGGATTTAATATCGGAAATAAAAAACCTGTTCATAACTGTTTGATATTAAGCAGCACTGCTATTTTGCGATACGAGGGGAGGAACAGCAGGCTTTGCCGCGAATGGTTTACTGTAAAATTTTCTGTCACGGTTTTTTTTCCATCTCCTAATTTGAGTGTTCTTTTACATTTCGAGTGATCCGAATAACTATTACATGGTGAAGTTATAAAAGTGTAGTGAAATATGAGAAGATCGCAGGTTTCGATCAAAAGCTGCAAGGATTACAATGGTGATCGTCGACGTTTCAGTGACGCAAGGGAGTATTCTTCTTTTATTCATAGCTTTTGTGTGTGTGAACCCATGCGAGGTTGTGTGTTAGTTGAAATTGTGGATTCTTTTTTAAAAACAATTCAACGTAGAATCAACTTGGTGGCTCTACATATTCCCTTTGTTGATCTCAAGCTATGGCTGCGAATTTGTCGTGTCCGGTGGCAGTTTTACACCTCTGCTTAGCTGACATTATGGGATGTGAGTGCCACCAAATAGTCATACCTCTCGTCCAATTTGATTGATTTCTTCAGAATAATTACCTATTTAAGTTCTACTTTTCTTTTCCAAGTCCCTAAAGTATTTGTGGTTTTAAGTTATAATCTTCTTCTCTATGTAATAAAGATGAAATGGTCTTCAGGTTCTTTCTAAAATTCATAACGTTCGGCTTGACCCCCTCCCTCCCCCTTCAGCGTTACGTAATTTGTGTTATTTCGTTTCCGCATAACTCGAAACGGCTGGATGGATGTTCTTCATTCCTTCAGCAGATATGTTAATTATAGTTTCCGACGGATTTATATGATATTTCATTATGCGAAAATCACGAGCAAAATTGAGTAATGACTAGAATTATAATCGTATGGAAATTTTGCATGTTCACAACGCGAGTATTCGATGATAATATCAAGGATACACATTCCTTATATTCACTGCTTTATAATCCGGATAAATTGTGAGATCGTATCATTTTATTTATCCCAACAATTTTAACTTGTTTACACTCTTCTCGACAATTTGATTATTAACTCGGTTCATGGTAAATGCGCGCTGAATTCAAAACATATTATATATATTTTGAATCCGGAAGTTTGATTATGATACATTTATCCATTTGATAAACTGTAGCATAACCAGGCGGGGCTTACTGTTAGTAATAGTGACCTCGGAGTGGACATGAAATACCAGGCACTCTGAAATGGGTCACTGGAGCTGCAGTAGAGCTATCACTTTCTAACTCCCGGATTAAATCTGACTGTTTTAACAGACAGCTTTCTTCCATAACATCACTGCCAGACAGTGGGGGTTAGTTTGTATACACATACACACACACACACACACACACACACACACACACACTGCTATTTTGCGATACGATATAAAAGTGGTGAATGCTTCATTAAACAAAAGTCATGCAAAATATTTTTGCACAAAAAGCTGCTGAATGCATCTGATAGTTTATGGCAGCGTTTGCCTGGATGCAGATGACTTAAATTTTTTTTTCTTTGTAAGTCAGGGTTGTTACGACTACGCGGATTTCGCGATTTTCGCGGATTTGGCGCGGATTTACATAACGATTTTAGGGTTTCGCGCGGATTTGGCGCGGATTTAGTTTTAGGTGAAAATTTCTAAGAAAAAATCTAAGGAAGTTTATTTGAAAATTAGTTTTATCATAAAAACTTTTATGCCTATCTAGATGGGCTTTATTTTCATTACCAAATGTTGTTGAGAACAAATTTACGTTTCAAGTTTATTAACATTATTTTTTGGATATGTCCAAGTCCTTATTTAATGGCATGCATTACACTCTCAAGCATCATTTAAACAAATGTTATGAGGAGAGATACGCCACTTGTTGTCATTTTAATCCATTCTAAAATACGACGGACATAAACCATGTCTATTGAAGGACATGAGCACCCATTTTCATCTTGTCAATTTCTTCGTAATTCCAAGATATTTGTCAGTTTCTGATTGGTTGTTTATTTTACGATGAACCACTCAGCATATCATTTTTCAAAAGTCGTCAGGAATTCTACCATAATATTGGAATATTTTATATTTCCTTTATAACATTCATCTAGTACGAATGAAGGTTTATACAACAATTGAAAACATAAAAATGTTCTGTGATTTAATGCTGATGCTTCATTTTAATAATTTCTTCCGCAGAAAGTCGATCAAAAATTAGAAGATGATTCTCAGTTATTTCTGGGCTCTGGCGGGATCTTTTTATGATATTTTCGGTTAAGTCCGGTGGTATTTTACAGAATTGCCAAAAGAAAACGAAGAAACTTCCTAAAGAAATTTCCACAAGGACCCTATAATGATCCTTGTATATATTCCATGCAAATAAATTTCCACAGCGTAAAGAGGATTTCTGCAGCATTAAAAACCCGAAAAATTATAAAGATTATATAGGAGGAGGTTCCTGGAGCGGTGACCGCAGGAATGACTATAGAAAATCGAAAAGAATACCGTCTTGAATTTACAAAAGAGTTATAGCGATGGTCACAGATATTTCTTTAATAAGTGCTCAAAAATTGAACCGGGAGTTTTTCCGCAGGAAGTCACTAATTAATTTCTGCAAGAATTTCTAAAGCGATTTCCGTAGGAATCATGAAGGGATTTCTGCAAGTAAGCTCTGAAGATATTCCGCAGGTTATTTGTGGAGAATTTACTTGAACTCACGACAAAATTCCCAAATGAATTACAAAATAGTTTCCCAGGGGAATTTTTGTAAGAATACTCGGAGAAATTCCCACAGATGTTCTCGGAAGAATATCCACAGACAATTTGGAGCAACTTCTGCACTTCAGCAGATCCAAGGGCAGTTGGAATTCGGCAAACATTCCCATGAAAATTTCCGGAGGATGACCCGCAGAAATCTTTGGGATGAATCGGCGCACGAAAAATGAATTTCTACAGGAGTTCTCGAAGTTTTTAAATGAAATTCCAGTAAGAATGGTAAAAAAACTGCGTGAATTTTTAGAAAAGCTTGTTGAAGGAGAAATAACGGACTAATTTCTGTTGGACTTTACGCAAATTATTCTGCCGTATTTCCAAAGAAATTTCTTCTGAAATTTCTAAAAATATTCCTCTGGAATTTTTGAAGGAATTTACACTTGATTCTGACTTAAAAATCAACGGAGCTTGAGGAACTATGTTAGATTTTGTATTATTTGTTTCTTGATATGAATTCAAATATTTGTTTCACAGAAGTTTTGATGGAGCTTCATTGTCTAATTCCTTAATATCTAAGCAAGTTTGTCTTGTGATCAATAACTACAACAAAGCTGCCTAATTAATTACTTTAAAGAAAATTGCGGTTTTGCCAGATATTTTAATATTTGGCACGTTTATCTTTAATCAATTATGATCAAATCTGGCCTTAACATTCATTTGTAATAAACGTACCTTGTGCAGAATTTTATAAAGTTCTATCAACAAAAAAAAAACTGATAATAACGGAACAAATCATGCCAAAGCCATCATCTAATCCAAAAAGCGGTGCTTATGCAAATAGTTTTAACTTTTTAGTTCTTGTTCTCTTGGATTCAGTACTTCTAGTGGCGAATAAGGCCATTTAGAAGGGTTGTAATATTTACTGCCGGTTTATTAGTCCTATTAGCATTTTGATACAAAGACATTTAACGTGTATTTGCTTAGAATTTAGATCTGGATCGCGCGGATTTGGCGCGGAATGGGTTTCATGTCGCGCGGAAATGGCGCGGATTTGATTTTAGTCGGCGCTGATTTGGCGCGGAAAATATTTCAGGATCTCCGTAACAACCCTGTCGCGTCTGTGATCGCACCCAGAAAGCACTTTGTTATTAGATAATTATAGAGTTTATTACTTCGTACTGCAAATTTCTCATATATTAATTAAATTTAATTTTACCAAATACTTAGTATTGATCATTACAATCCTATTTGTAAATTCTTACTTGTACTGTAACGCTTTGTTACAAGGGCTGAAAGCCTCTTAAATAAAAACAATAATAATAATAATGTATCGCTTCCACTTAGCTAACAACGAATAAAATCGTAGTAATAGGTTTCGAACTTAACCATCTTTTGCTTATCACAAATTTGGCATAATCCATTAACAAACAAATTAAATGCTTTGGTTTGGATCTAAGCAATAAATCCATTTAAAAATTAAAATATAGTTTTTCAGAAATCCAAACCTGTTGTTTCATTAAAAACAACACGAGCTTAGTTCATTCAGTCAACTTGTCCATCATTATTTATCAGCCCAACCAAAATAATCTAAGAAGTTCTGCAAAATTCTGCGGAAATTACTCTGTTTGACATATTTAAACTAAGAGTGTAAAAAATAAAAAAATAAAATCTAAACGTAGCAATTAAACTTTCAAAGGCCAAACATAAGGATAACAGCCAAAAAATAGAATCCTTTCCAATAACACAGATGAAACCTCGCTTAACTTTTCAAAAGGACCTAAGTAACATTTTTTTCATGAATTAATTTGAGTACTGCAATCAAAAGCTTTCATGTTGTTCTGTTGATTGCGCTATTCAAATTAATTCATGAAAAAAATGTTACTTAGGTCCTTTTGAAAAGTTAAGCGAGAAACCTTATCATTATTCTTCTTACCGATACGAAAAAGTTTCGCTGCTTCAACTTTTTTCGAAATGCGTTTCAAACTAATGTTGACAACATGACCTCACCCTCATGAGAAATGTTTGCATTGCTTGCACCTCACCCGTATCAGCCACCTGGAGTAGAAATTAATTACTATGTCTGATACTCGATTTGTGCAATTGCACAACATGTGAAGAATTTAGTTTGAAAAATATATTGGAGGGTAACCACATCATTCGGTGGGGTTTGATCCCACGAAACCAGTAGAAACCTACACTAGACATGTGTCTTCCCTTCCCTACTACTTCGTGTAGTAGATCCAACTGATCACAAATCGTCTCAGAGATCCATCGATCCCAAACTTGAGAATGTTCTTAAACAAATGTGTACAAAGATTGATATGAATTGATTTTCGCTTACCTTCTACGAACAAATTATCACAAGTCAGCCAAAAAAGAGCTTGGTGCGGTTTTGCAGAGCCTCGGCTATATAGACTGTTCCAGAAATTATAAGCAAACTTGATTTTTGGAATATTTTTTCAAATTATTAATAAATTTTTGACTACGTTTATTGTTTTGTCTACTTTCTTCTAGTGTCGAGTTTTGCAGATTTTGTTGAATATAAGTAATATTTTAGGACTTTTTTCGTCACACGGTTTTGAGGCACAATTTCAAGTTTCAAATTTCTCATCATTATCCACACTAAATCCAATGCATATGGTCATTATACTCATTTACAAATTTACCATTTACCATTACAGGTGTCAACACTTAAAATTTTGTAACCGAAGGAGAATTAGTAAAACATCAAATAAATGTCAATCCCTCGTTTTCACTAATTTAACATGTGTTTTGCTGTATTTAATCAAGTGTTGGCTTATGACTACGATTCTTAACACGGAGAAAAATAAATGGTAAAAACAACCATATCTTAGTTTATTGTAACCAAAATATTAGGTTGAATTTGGCCCAAACAAAATTTTGGTTTAATTTAACCATATCGAACGGTTGAAACAAACTAAAACTCAACGTGCTTTTTTTGACAGCTTTTCCAGTGAAACAAACAAAATATTAGTTTGAAATAACCAACATGGTGGTTGTTCCGTTTGACAGCTTCGAGTACAACCAAAAATGTAGGTTGTTCTAAACTAAAATTCAAATTGAAAGCAACCAAAATTTGGATTGAAATAAACAAAGGTTTTGGTTGGTACAGCCCACTTTTTGTTGGGAAATATATTTTTTGTTTTTTCAATGTTATTTGATTAGTAAACAAGAATGAAATTTTTATTTTTTATTTTTCTGGTACCGCTTACAAATAAATATAATTAAAAATTAGTTGCAAAATTGTGTAAGTCGCCTGGATGATGATATTTAAATGCTAAAAACAACTTGTCAGCAGTTGCCTTGCAATACTTAGATTTATGCCGCATTCCGATTCCGGAGGCCATTGTTCTGTGAGAGGGTACACATTTAATTTTGTAAACCTGTATGAAAGAAGGATGACAAATTAAATAAAAGGCAAAAATCATTTATATTCAAATATCTCTTACCAAGAAAAAGATGCCATGGCAAATGCAGATATGAAAAGCCATGATAGGGTTAAAATCACTTACATCAATTGGAGATTTTCGCTTTCACTAGATTCTGGAAGTTGAGAGCGAGGTTGAGAGTATTATGCTATTAAAAAATAAAGTTAAATAGTCGCACATATGTACTTACGGAAAATCTCCAAATAATCAAATATTAGGTTAATAACGATCTACAAATTGTTATAAGTATACTTAAAGATTGCCAGACGAATGACTTTAATGAGCAACCTAAAAACTAGTTAGTTTTTAAAATGACTTGGTTTGTTTCAACGATATGTTTGTGTTGAATCAACCTAATAATCCAGTTAGATTTCTTTTCCATGCCAAAAACATGCAACCTAATAAATGGTAAAAATAAATTAAATCCTCGGTTGTTTTAAATATTATTTTTGGTTAGAAACAAAAAAAAAAACAATGTTGAATTTAATGATTTTTTAAGGTAGAAATAACCAGCTGATATTGTTATTTCAAATTGAGTTTATCATTGGAAACAACCAAATTTGGCCTAAAAACAACAAATTTTATTGCTTTAATTCAACCAACATTTTGGTTGTTTCAAACAAGTCAAATTTCTGTCCGTGAATGAATCCCAATACAGACCAAAAGCCAAAGTAATTTGGTTTCAATTTGGTATCAATTTATTTTGATACGAAAATTATTTTAAGCTTTTAGTGGAATGTATTTATTTTCTATTTATTTTTTTCGGACCCAAAATAGAAGCTAAATATTTTCTAAATTTGACGCCAGATATTCGTAAAAATTACAAGACGTTTATTAAATGGATATTATCTATAGGGTTCATCAAAATGTACATTAAATATTACATGCATTTCCATTTTCCGACTAGCTTTTAGTGTGTTATAATTTCTGGATATTCCCCGTAACGCTGGGTAGACGTGGTGTGTTACATTGTAAGATCTACCACGGTCATATTGTCAGCTACAGGCAAATCCTGACCCAATGAATACCTTCCCCAACATCCAACTCCGTGGTACTTATGAGGGTGTCGCTGAATCGGGGGCCTCTCGTTAAGTAAGTACTACACCAAAACTTCCTTTTCCTCCCAAGTTACGGTGAAGATGGGCGTGGCCAGGAGTGGTAATCCTCATGCTTTTGTGATTTTCATCCTAGATTAAAATCAAGGACCACACCCACCTTTTGATAGCAATCTGAATAAGGATTTCAAAAGAAAAACATGAGTATCACTAGTGTCCAATCGACGAAGTACACCGTAACTATGCTATGCTATAATTTCTGGAACAGTCTATATGTACAAATCATTTTCATTTTAGGTAAGAAATCTATCCTCATTGTCCTTAATTATTACACAAACAAGTGAGAACTCATTGCATATATATCAGATATATTGTAACAGAAAAAGTGTCGTAACTGTTGATAAATTCTTCTAGCTAATTATGCTATGTTATGCTGTTTGCAATTGATGCTGCAGAAAAACGTTGCGTAGGTATACATAATCATTTTCGGTCGTTAGTTACAACTATTACTAAATATTTGGATGGAATTTAGTTGATTCGAGGGAGATTCACCATAAATTAAATGCCTGATGAGAAAAAGCTCTGCAACATAATGGAACGGCAACATCCTCAAATTACGTAACGATTTTGAGAACTTTCACAGTGCAAACATTCAGAGGACCATGCTGGAAACTCGATGCAGGGTATGGAAGTTTGCAAAATGACCAAAGGCATGATGCAGATGATCGATCCCTTCCGAAAAGCTGTCTGGGGGTAACATTGCGCCCGGGAATGTGCCCTTTGCAATCAATTCCGATAAATCAACTCGGCAAGATTGATTTACTTGGACTGCATACCATCAGGACTCCGCACATACAGGCACTGCTGGTTTATCGAAAAATGCTGATGTTTTCATGGGGAATATATCATATATCATCACAGTGGCCAATGATGATGGATGTTGTTCGCACCTATTAGGCCAACTGGGTGTGCGAAATAAGTTATTGGCCATTTGGCGATCGTTGCGGTAATGCCGGAGTGGATGCTATCAGGAACAAAAGCTCGTACTGGGGTAGCCTGCACCTCCCCGCTCCGCAGTGGGGAAATACTGACCCAAAAAGATATCCTACATTTATTTTGGCTGCTTGCTGCGCTAGAAATACCTTAACGATTTACATATATCAAATAGAATGTTCTACATTCTCGAAATAACGCTGGAGATAAGATCAATTAGTCTACAAGCCAATTTGGGTATATGTATGCATGTAGTAAGCTGGAGTTTAGCTCTGCATGCGGATCCACTTAACAGTAAGGTCCAATTTCAATATCATTTTTAATTCAACATGTTGCGGTATGAAGTCAATTGGACTCGATACAAAATCAAAAGCAACCCATGGTGTACACACAGGTCCTTAGAAGCCATGCGAATGCTTTACGATTAAGTTCTCCAAATCATTCTGGAGTTCAAACCAATTGATCTTTCAAGTCAACTGGGCTGGACACAAAGCCATTAGAAACCTATGGTGTTTATGCAGGCCCTCAGACGCCATCCGCATGACTCAGGATTCAAATTGGATATTCTAGGTTCTCCAAATCACTTTGAAGCTCAGACCAATTAATCTGCCAAGTCAACTGGGCTCGGTACAAAACCAATAGCAACTCATGGTGTTCATACAGGGACGTGCATGATTTACGATTTAGATTTGCCAAATCGGAGGTTCTAAGCCCTTCAAATCACTCTGAAGTTCAAACCTATTGAACTATTAAATCAATTGAGCTCGATACAAAGCCAATAGCAACCCATTGTGATCGATTATGAGATATCTGAATGAATAATTATGTGCGTGACCTCTAAGGGTCTGTATGGACACCGATCATGCGTTCCAACTGGTTTTGTACCAAGCGCTGG
Source organism: Armigeres subalbatus (assembly GCF_024139115.2). Taxonomy (NCBI): domain Eukaryota; kingdom Metazoa; phylum Arthropoda; class Insecta; order Diptera; family Culicidae; genus Armigeres; species Armigeres subalbatus. Next base: position 95,128,032 of record NC_085140.1, on the reverse strand, counting down.
TTTGTACCACGTTCTGAACTCCAGAATGGTTTGAAGAAATATTTTAACTGCATTTCGTCTAATTTCATTTTGAAAAATAGTATTTGGCACATTTTTGAGTAAAAAATCGTAACAAAATCATTCTTGCGCGGTGCAATTTTCGTCCATATAAAAGGGGCCAACTGACCTTTCTCTAACGATTACAGAATGTAGGTGACAATCTGAGGTCACTTACTTACTTACTTACTTATGGATCCTGTACACCTTCGGTGGTGCAAAGGGCCGACTTGAAAGATCTTCATCCTGAGCGTTGCCCGGCTATCGCTTTAACCTGTTGCCAGGTTAGATTTCGGTCGACTTCTTTTATTTCTTTATTGAGGCTTCGCCGCCATGAGCCTCTGGGTCTGCCTCTGCTGCGATGTCTAGTCTAATGCTTCTAGTCTAATGCTTGTTTACAGATTTCGTTTCCGTAGAGTGTGGCCGACCCAGCCCCACTTTCGATCCCGAATTTCTGTTGCTATCGGCCTCTGGTGACAACGACGATGGAGCTCGTTGTTTGAGATCCAGTTGTGAGGCCGCCAGGCCCGAATTATATACCGCAGGCATCTGTTAATAAGCACCTGCAGCCGTTGAGTGTTCTCCACTGATACACACCATGTTTCGCTAGCGTATAACAGCACAGATTTCACGTTAGAGCTGAAAATTCGTATTTTGGTGCGTTCACTTATCTGCCTGTTTTTCCAGATATATCTTAAACTCGCAAAGTCAGCCCTTGCTTTCTTGATCCTTGCCCTATGTCGATCTTGGTACCGCCGTCTGACGCCCTTTGGCTACCAAGATATTGGAAGCTTTCAACATTCTCCACTGGTTGCCCGGCTACTGTGAAACTGGAAGAGGTCACCGTGTTTACATCCAACGATTTGGTTTTGTTGACGTTGATGACTCCGCTCCGAGGAGGAGCGCTAAGCAAGGTCGTTGAGCTTACTCTGCATATCAGAGCGCCGTTGCGCGAGGAGTGCAACGTCATCAGCCAATTCGAAGTCGTTTAGGTGTTGACGCGTGTTATACGTCGGATCCTAGGCAGATCATGCCGAGGTAGTAATGGCCTGGCTGGCACTTGAAAAAGTTGTTCGAAGTGCTCGAACCAGCGTTTCAGCTGGTCAGTTGGGTCGGTCAATAACTGATCATGCGCATCTTTCACAGGCATTGTTGCTTTGCCCCGCTTAAGCGTCGTGAGATATCGTAGAGGAGGCGAATGTCCCCGGTTGCGGCGGCTCTCTCTCCTTCGTCTGCCAGAGAGTCTGCCCACGCTCGCTTGTCCCGTCGACATGAGCGTTTTACTTCTTTCTCAAGAGCCGCGTATCGTTGACGGGCTAAGACTTTGTCTACTCTGGTTTTCGATCGCACTACACGCTTAAAGTCATTCACACAATTTTGTGTTTCGTTCACACAAAACGGGCCTAACCTGGAACAACACATATTATGAGTAACTGCCATGTTACTCATTTTAGTGTAATTGACGGTTAACGATTTTTGATGAGTTCATTTCACACAGTGAGAGAGCGGTCGGAAAACGGACCTAACCTCAATTATATTTTTTCATGTAAATTGAAAATTATCGCAACATTTTTATACTATTTCAGAGGAGTCCCCATTTGTTTCGATATGACCAAACTAAAGTGCGATGTTTACAAACATATATAGTCGCACATTTTAGTTGTATCGTATCGAAACATAACGAAAATCCACAGAAAAAGTCATTTTCGTTGCGGTGCATGCGGGACGCAACCGCCATCATGGCGATCAAAATGGACTTGACAGTTCGAAGCAAAGTTTCTTACACATATTAAAAGAATAAAAGACATTACACAACGACTGTGCATGTCTTACACATAATTTTCACACAGATTGCTATTCTCTCGTGTCATCGTCGTCATGTGTGAAAATTATTCATGCGATGTGTAATTTACTTTAAGCGTGTATCGCGGCTTTGGTTTCTCTTCGCTCCTCTATCTTCCTCCAGGTCTCATCGGTGATCCATTGTTTTCTATGGGTGCGCAGTTCGCCCAGATTGTTTTCGCTGGTGGCGATGAAGGCATTCTTGATGGCGGTCAATTGGTCTTCCACGCTGCCAGCTTCCGGAATATCTGCAGCACGCGTCTCCAGTTCTTCAACGAAGGACCTTTTCACCGTGGCGTCTTCCAGTCGGCGTGTGTTGAATCGTCGTCCAACTCTTTCCTCCTGCCGATGAATCCGCGCAATGCGCAGGCGTATTTCGTCGATGAGGAGGTGATGATCAGACGCGATATCGGCACTACATTTATTCCGTACATCAAGAAGGCTCCGTTTCCATTTTCGGCTGATGCAGATGTGATCGATTTGATTTTCTGTAAAGCTGTCACGGGAGACCCACGTGACCTTGTGAAACGGTTATTACCACAAAATTCTGCGAACAGCTCTCCGTTTTCGCTCATTTCTCCGAGACCATGGCGTCCTATAATGCGCTCATGGTTCGAGTTGTCGGATCCGATCTTCGCATTGAAGTCGCCCAAACAGATCTTGATATCACCCTTCGGAATTCTATCTACGACGGCATTGAGTTGACTGTAGAAGTTCTCTTTGTCTTGCAGATCGGCAGCATCGGTTGGCGCATAACATTGGATTATAGAGAGGTTTCGGACCCGTGTTCTAAATCTGGCAACGATTATCCTCTCACTTATAGGTTCCCACTTCATAAGCGCAGAGTGTGCCTGAAGTAAAACGATTGTGAAAAGATCAATTTTACGTACTAGTCGAACCTGCTCGATCTTGATCGGGTTGTTTTTTCGGGCTGTCATTCATTTCCAGATCAACATTTGAAAAGGACGTAACTGCCAAAATTAATTCCTTCTTATTCTTCGTCCACATATTAGGGGTTGTCAAGACAAATCGAAGTTAATTGCCTAATATCAGTTTATTACCAACGAAATCTTGATATGTTCAGTCATAACGCCCTCAGTTCATATTTTTCCGTTTTTAATGATTTTTTATGGTCTCAGAAGTTATGAACAAAATACTTGTAATGTACTACTTTTATGTTTTCAGTGTGCATTGGTTAGGAAGTGAAGCTAGCCGTCCAGCTGTGCTGGTCGACAGCTAATTAAACGCTAGTGTTTGTTTAAGCCTATTGTTAATGTATTGCTTATATTATACGAGATCTGTAAACAGATATAAATAGATATGATGAATAAAGTTGTGCTCTCGTTTTCTGACAAGCAACAAGTTAAGTTGTGTTTTCATCTAACATTGTGGATATTATAAAGTGGCGACGAGGATAAAACTTGTCTGTGATAAAAAATGTATTGTAACATTAGGGAATATGGTGTCTGCGGCAGACTACTATCAGTTTTTTTTCGCGGTATAAATGACAAATCGAAAGGATAGTGCGCAATTATGGAGGCACTCAACATGAAGCATGGAAAACCTATTACACGTCGTTGGAGATGCTTCGATGGTATTCCACCAACGGTTGCGCTATACAACAGCGACGTTTGGATGCGGGAATTGGATTAGTTACGTATTTTGAGCTAATAGTAGCTATGTTTTAAATCAGATATGTTGTTTGTTAAATAAATAGAAGTACAAGTGTGTTAAGTTGAATTGTTTTTTGTAGTAATGCTGAAAAAAGGTGTATCATATGAAACGAATAAAAGCTAATGGACAATACGCAAAATGGAGAGAGGAATTGTAACAATGAAGTGAATATCTATATACCTATTGTAATAGATTTGTGTCAATCTGGATTTTGTTGTAGATGTGTACGTATTGTTGATTAGATGCAGCCATTTTAACAATGGGTAGTGCTTTGTAAAAAGGATAAATGTTGTGCATTTCTATCAAGTTATTTATTATGCTTAATAGTGTAAATTTTCGTGGTAAATTATACATATCTGTAGGTGTTTTAGATTTTCAACAATATGAAACGGAAAAAGAAATGGAATGAATGATGGTGTATATGTCTGTTGTAAGTTGAAATTGTGTTTAATAGAAAAAAAAGTAAAATTTTTATCTAAATGAACCAAAGATGCAGAGTCATTATTGGTAGTTGGTAGGCAAAACAATGTGTTCAAAATTTTATGAATATATATGTATAGCAGGACGTACTATGCATGAATTAAATAATGTTTGAAGCATATTTATTGGATCAAAGATCTGTCTGATGTATTAAACAAATAATATGTATACTTGGTTTTATAAAATGAAACTTTCGAATTATTTATGCTTAACTAAAATTCTCTTTAGGGGAAAGGTATTGTAATGTACTACTTTTATGTTTTCAGTGTGCATTGGTTAGGAAGTGAAGCTAGCCGTCCAGCTGTGCTGGTCGACAGCTAATTAAACGCTAGTGTTTGTTTAAGCCTATTGTTAATGTATTGCTTATATTATACGAGATCTGTAAACAGATATAAATAGATATGATGAATAAAGTTGTGCTCTCGTTTTCTGACAAGCAACAAGTTAAGTTGTGTTTTCATCTAACATTGTGGATATTATAAAATACTATTTTTTACGCAAAACACGCTAAAAAAATCTTACTCATATTTGTTGGTATATCTAATGCACGAGAAAGGCACCAATACCGCTAGGTGGATTAATCAGAGTTTTTTTTTATTACGCCGTTACAAATATTTAATTAACATTCTGTCCTACTGGTCTCCGAAAGGTCAAGGTATACCACCCTAAAAGAAAATATTAAAATGAAAAAAAAAAAATCAAAAATCTCCTCGGATTTGTTAAAGAATGTTTTAAAAATCTTCAAAATTATCGGAATTTTAATTTGTTGCCCCCTCAAAATATTATTTCATGGCAAAAAAAAATCCAAGGGCGAGGGAGAGAAAATTAGCCTAAATCCAATATTTCATGAATTTTGGTGCACGGAAATTGTTTTAAATCAATTTCGATAAACCTAATAATTTTGCGTTTTGCGACACCCCTAATTTAAATTTGTGAGCTAACTGCCAAGCAGTCAATTTTCCAAAAATTGTATTATTTTTTTTTTTCAAACATCGAATTTAGAGTTTATGAGTTTGAGTTGTGGCTCATAAAAAGGTGTTCTATCGAATGAATTAAAAAATCAACATTTTTTTCAAAATCAAAAATCCAATTAGGTTCATTTTCTGTTTGTCTATAGTTTCGAGAGCAAAAATCCATTCATGGTGAGGGGTCGTCATCTATCTCAACTCAAATTTGGATCGAATTTCTAAATATTAAAAGCTGACCAACGACAAAAATTGAGTTTGTTGATTTGATATTTCATTGGTTTTTATCGGTGAGACGATTTACCAAAGCCCAAAGTGGAAGGGATCATTTTATTGATGCATGATGAAGAACAGAATCAAAAGTTATCGCAAACGAGTGACAAGTATGTATATGAAATCGTATAGAAATTGAAAAGTAACCAGAGGGTGATTGAATTTCAACACGAAATTGGAATCTACTTTGAGTCATGCAGGCAGATAAGCATAAACCCTTTAACACAATGCGAAACAAACTCAAAAGAGGTATAAGGCTACTACGGTGTGGCTATCACTTTTGATTAAGTATAATGATGAATGCCAACGCTGGCTATCTTGTTCATAGTTTGCGATAAAATTTAAACGTAAATCATTCCGCGTGGAATTCATTTCAGCGTGTGCTTGATATGTTCACAATTACATGCTCCACGCTCTATTCCGAAGTTTGTTGCTGCCAAAGAAATCGAGAATGATTTTCATATTCCGATTCTATTTTCTTAAATTTTAAGTAAATACTCAACATATTTGCTGTTTTTAGTGATAATCAAGTGGTGATCATGTGGATTAAGTGGTTTACAGTTAAAATTCGTTGTGTCGTATGTAATAAAGGGTAAAAAAACAGACGATCCAAAGCAGTAAGTACAAGTTTGTCATATTCGGGTTAAGTTTTCTTTAGTAATAAATGGGAAGGATTTTGTAGATGTACATTCTTTTCGGCTGTTGATTTTTCAAATACTTAATTATACTTTTACGCTAAAACGTATTCGAATGGAAAACTATACTGTAAATTGTAAGTGTGGATTTTTGGGGTGGAAATTAGATATTTGGATCTAAATTGTGTGCATAAGAAGTGTATTTCTGTTGTTTAACGCAAATATGGTTGGGCTGGTAATAATAGCGGCATACACTGCCTATGCCGTGTTGTACCCTATATGGTATCTGAATTCAGTTTTGCTACATGTAAACTTCTTTATCGGCCATGATCAGGGTGTAGCGAAGAAGTAGTAGGCCTTGGTATAACAGTAATAAAAAACTAGTAATGTCCGGGGCTTAACCGCGAAGCGGACATTATATTCAAAACTAAAATACGTTTAAATCCATTTAAGGATAAGCCTCCCGAAATCCAAAACAAATGTCACTTGCGTTTTCAAAAGCACCCTTCAATACGGAAGCATCGCACAACTGTCATTTTTTATTATTTCAGCTTAGCTGCGTCGCAGCATGCGTGAGATATTTAAGGTCACTCCTGACGGAATCCAATTTTCAAAGTACTCGCGTTTTCAAGAGCACACCATTCGATACGGAAGCAACGCACAACTGTCATTTTTATTTTTTCAGCTTTGCTGCGTCGCAGCATGCGTGAAAAAATAAAAATGACAATTGTGCGTTGCTTCCGTATCGAATGGTGTGCTCTTGAAAACGCGAGTACTTTGAAAATTGGATTCCTTCAGGAGTGACCTTAAAAAGTTAGTTGTGCGTTGCTTCCGTTTTGAGTGGGGTGCCCTTGAAAATGCGAGTTAAATTTGTTTTGGATTCCGGAAGGCTTGTCCTTAAGTGGAATCAATGATATCTCGGGTACTTATTCAAAAGGACGTATGTGATTTTGTAAACAAAGATCCAAACGTCGATTTGTCCAATCTGGTGGCACTCCCACGCAAACCAACACGACCAATAGGCAGCCGAAGGTTTCCCCTATCTGTCTGTGGTGAAGGTTTGCGTGGGAGAGCCATCAGATTGGACAAATCGACGTTTGAATCTTTGTTTACAAGTCACATACGTCCTTTTGAATAAGTGCCCGAGATATATATTTTGGGGATTTAAGTTTGTTAAATTAAATTAGGGGAAGTGTGCCGGTTTTGGCCACCTTAGTGCCTAATTTGGTAAACCCTGAAAAATGCATATTATACAAAAACTATAGATCATTTTTCACAGCGAAGGATCGTATGGGATATATCTCCTGTTACAGCTACTAAAACTCTCGAAAAATAAATTTCGGAGTTATGCGAGAAACTGGCCAAATTGGGAACATGGCCAAATGCTTCTACACACATACAGGCCATGGTACAGTTACGCTATATGTTCTTTCTAAAATGTAAAAAGATAAAATACTCAAGCCATAAGAAATCACAGAAAAACGCATAAGAAACTTTGATGACCTGGTCATTTTTAAGTCTTCGTAAAATCTGGGTTGTAACATGAAATTCCAGTGAGATGAAATTGGATAAGCCTCGTCCATCCAGCAATGCGTATGCATCAACATTTTTATTTTGCGAAAAACCGTATATTGCCAAATGTATGCATCATAAACAATTCAACTTCGAATAGTCCTTTAGTAACAAATTAATTGCCGTATATAAAAAAATAATTGAATCTGTTCTGACAGACAACATAAAGAAAATCCTTCAAATGGCTTTAATCGCATCAAATTAAAGATAAATCGCTTTCACGGATTTTCCCTTAATAGCACCACACAACGTACTAGCAGCAATGTACTCGCTTTCTATTATCTTGCTTACTTCCTTGAGGTTGATGCTCCAGCCTAGGTCGGTCGGCCGGGGTGTAGCAAATGCCACAACGCTGATACAAAAAGAAAATGTAGTTACCTGTGGAGACGTTCTCCAGTACGGTTATGACCGACATCGATGCTATATGTGGTGCTTATTATATGGTTGGTACGCGGCAGCACGATTCCCACCCAACTCACTGCATCGTTCATTCCGTCTATCTACAGCGCAAAGTACGTTCAAAATGGGATGCCATTTTTCCACATTTTCATTATTATTACTTGTATTATTATTATTATCAAGCTTCAAACGTTCCGTTGAGGTTGGTGCGGTGAATAGCTTGTCTAGGCGCTAGCGAACTGCACGACGGAAGACGATGACGCCGGCGATGTGAAATGGCGAACACTCGTAAGCTCCAGTGCATGGCCACTACACGTGCCCGACCTAGATGAGACAACCGACGAGCTCCAGGTAGGTATCCAAGTCGTGAATGAGCCTGGGAGCCGAGCCACCAACTAACCTAGTGTCGGTGGTTCGGTTTTCGCATCGGTATTCTGGATTTATCGGATGAATCCTGGGAACGGAAGGACATGTGGCTGCCACGGATGATGACGGTCGACTTAGCTGTGTGACATTTTCTCGTCTTCAGTGAGCTCACCGAAAAGTACGAACAAGCAACATTTCTGATCCGGGTGGTATCCAACGTTGGCATTGAGTCGCACCGTCGTCGTCCTATTTGTCAGTGACGGAGGCCGCTAAGGGGAACTAATGTTTAATGGCTAACACATTACCGCAAGCTAAAATAAAACTAGCTATAAGAATTTAAAGCCCGTTGGTTTGCAACTATGATGGGATGCTTTTCATTTTTGAGAGGGGATTGATGTCATCCTTCAGCTAGGATGCACATAAATTGGGAAGAGATTGATGGACTGTACGCTAGTTAAAGAGGAAATTGATGGCTTTTGTGTCACAATATTCAGGCAAACAATGTGCACCAATGGTTGTTGAGTTATGCTGCTATAATCTGGCAAAGTGACGTATACGCCATTACGCAATTTTAGGGTTGACGAATAGTTTTTATTAGGAAAAAATGAGAAAGTGCGTGTTGCATGCATCATTTTCCAGATTAAGGCTGTGTAGCTCTTTGTAGGGCATACATAATCATTCCACCTAATAATTGTTCGATATCTGGATCTACTGCAATTTTTAATTAATCGTATATTTGTAGGTGGTGAGGAATTATCTCTAGAGCTAATGTGATTCATGTTTTATTTGTTAATTTTGAAGCTAATTTACAATGAATTATATCCTAGCAGTTTTGACTTTTTGGCATAATTCGATTTTCCGATCGAGACCTGAATAGTTTGCTTTAAAAATCCCCGAAAAACAATTCTTCGAATGCAATTTTCCCCGAATGTATCAAATCTTCGAATTTCGCGAACAGTTTTCAGAACAGTTTTCCGAAAATCATTTCATCAATTCCCTTTACAAACACTTGTTCCAATGTATTAAACCACTTTCTTACATTGAGCTATATAACTTGATGTAGAGGGACTTGTTATAAATCGTCATATGCAGTTAAAACTGGATGCGTGAACCTTGATGCTAAGTCACACTACACCACTGTACATTAAGTTACCGTTTTGACTTAAACTCCTAATACTCGCGTTATTTCATCTTAGTTCGCGTATTTTTCTGTTGGATCATTTATTCACTTACAATCTGTTTTCTTTGTACTTGAGTCATAACGGTATACAGCTCGTAGTCTGATCGGAACATTGTGTTGATTATGTCCTCCAGACGATTACTAAGCTGCCACTAATTTTTTTTAAGCTTGGAAAATCCGAAAAAAAAATCTCACGAACACTCTCAACAATTTTACTTGGGAATTCCAAAAAAACTTCCCATTAACCCTGTAAGACCCTAATTTTAGTTTTCGCTTAAAACCACGACTTTGCTTTCTAAAATCGATCTAAACACGGTTTGGGAATTACAAAAAAATTAATTCGCGATTTTATCAATTTCACACTTCGATTTTTTAGAATTTTGGTTTTCAAGTTTTTTATCCAATCAAATAGTTTCTTGAATCTATTAATCTTTTTGATTTCTCAACATATTTATAGTTTAAAAATTCCTTTTCAATACTGACTTATTACAATTTTAAAATGTGCAGTGTTAACTTTTTATTTTCCGTGTATAAATATTTTAGAGTGTAACATTTACCTTATCGAATAAGGTTAGATGTAGAAAATTAATAAACTCCAAATATTTCGCTCAAAATATTACTCAATTTTTGATATTAAAAAAAAAATTGTGGAACTTTGAAAGCTGACTTTAAACCACATTTAAACATGCATTGAAGTTTATATTATTGATCAACATCAAAAACTTTTCGAAATCTGATCAATTGAAAACAACAAAAAATAATCAAAATATCCCGTCTTAGGGCGGTCTTGGGCATTAGAGTGTTAAATTCCGAATTTTTTTCTGTGAAAATTAAAAAAAAAACAGCAGAAATTTCGAAAAAAAATCGTGTGTAAATTCTGAAAAAGGTTTTCCATGGAAATTCCGGGAAATTTATTATGGAAATTCCGTGAAGATTTTCTTGTGAAAATTAAAAAGAACTTCCCATATAGTTCCGAAAAAAAATCTCCTAAAATTTAGTAATTTTTCTTATGGAAATTTAGAAAAATCTCCGTACTAGAAAAACCGCAGAAATTCCGTAAAAATTCGGAAGAACTTATGTGAAAATTCCTCTTTTAACTGCTGCCGAAATTCCGAAGAATTCTGGGTGGAAATCCCAAATTTTTCTTCTCGGGAAATTCAGTCCCAAGTCAACTCAACAAAAACTGGAAATTCCTGCTAAAATTTCTAAGAATTTCCCTTGGAAAATCCGAGGAATTTCCCGTGAAAATTCTAAATATTTTCCTGTGGCAAAACCTATTTTTTTTTTTGCAAACTGCAAAGCATTTCACATGGAAATTTCGATAGATGGATAGATGGATAGATGGATAGATAGATATATAGATAGATAGATAGATAGATAGATAGATAGATAGATAGATAGATAGATAGATAGATGGCTTCTTATGAGCCTATTTCAATCATGTACTTCGCATTCGACGTGTTGATACCTAATCCGATCCGCTTGGCTTCCCTTATGCGGCAGAACCTCATCCTCCCAAATATTAGCTACTGTGTCGTCATCGTATTTAAACAGTTCTCCTTGTAGTTGTTCAACCTCAGAGGCTTTGTTGTTTGTTTCAGTAAGCCAATCTTCACTTGTCATTCAGGTGCTCTTCGTAGTACTGCGCCACCACCTTTGAATCACCTGCTGGCGTTTTTTTTCCGGGAAGTTCAGTTTTGTCTGCTCCGCGCCTGTTTGTATCGTGCCTTGTTCGCCCCCGTCCGGTATTGCAGCAATCTCACCCATGCTGCATTCTTCTCCTCCACTAATTGCTCACATTCATCGTCATTCCACTTCCGGTTGCTGCGCGAAGTCTTTGGATAGTCTACCGTATTTTATTCTCCCAATGTTAAATCTAGCGTTCGACTTCGACGCGTGCTGAACACCATCGAGAGTTGAGAGCAGGCATATTACGTAGTCGGATTCAATATTCGCACTGCGGTGAGTGTGGAAGTTCGTGCCCACACAACTCGGTGGTTTAGTTAGTTTAGTGACAAATAGGTGGCCGTGGGTTCAATCCGAGACTCGTCCCTTTCCTACTTTGTATCTCAATCATAAGCATTCTTTCAGCGCTTCATGTTCTATCAAAATGATTCCTAGTGCTATTACTGTTATTACTTTTTTTACCTTTCACACTAACAATTTCAAAACCTCCCTCCAAAACCTTCCGGTCGTAGAGTTCTCTACATCATTCTTAAGTAGGCGTCCAACTAATCGTCCTTCACCTTCTTCAGCATTCGCAAGGAAATGGCCGGGATAGATCTCGACTGTTTGAATGCAGCGACCCAGCGATAGTATCGCGTTGACAGCGACAATCAAGTCGCACACGTTTGGTGACCTTTTTATTTTAGTTTAGTATAAGCTCTATAGTAGTATAATCAATCAAATTGGAATAATGATGGAAAAAAATTGTTATAAGGTGAGGGAGGTATTTTGGATCACCAGTTCGACGGCTTATATTTTGGACCAATGAGTGCAAATTCCTCTTGGTGGTCCATAAGTAAGAGCCCCCGTAAGGGTGGTCCAAAATACATCCTTTACCCTATGTAAAGAGTGATATTAAAATTTTAGTTTTTTTTTCTATTTCATGCTGCATTCACTAGTGAAACGGTTCGAAAAGATCACATAGCATTTCAAATGTACTTTTCTCTACCTTTCATATTTTAAGGTGGTGTTTCTTTGGGCAAAATTCAAATTTGCTTTTCATTACCTCAAGGACTGAAGCGGTTTGATCAATATGGAGGCGCATGGTATATCAAGTACCTTACTGAAGAATTAATACACAGGATTCTGTTTTTACACGATTTACATTTTCTCAATTTTACACTCATCCCAAATGTTTAACGCATTTTAATTATCATGTGATTTTTCTTTGAATTATTTAGGATTTTTTGGAACGTCGCGGCGGTGAAATTGCTTAGGTCTGGGGGAGCCTTAAAGGTTCTCCTAAACACACGCGACGCGATTGTTGCCATCGCTAGATGACTATGATTCTGTCGCCGTTGGTGCGTAAAAAGTATATTGCATGGAGCAACAGCCAGCGACCCGACGATAGAGTCGCGGCGAGTCGCCCAGCGCCCATCGGGTGTTTAGGCGAACTTACAACCCAGAAGAAATAACATTCATTAAGGCTAATCGTGTTAGTAAAGTCAATGATAGTTATATACCTATCGACTTTTCAAACATTATTATTTATGTCCATGTCGAGTGGTCAATACCCAAAGAATAAGCAATTACCTTTGATTGAACAGACATTTTTATGTCTATTGTGTGTAAATTGTTCCGGGCTTGTTTCAATGATTGCCGCTTCTTCGACGGTCTTCGGCGGACTTCGTCACCAAATATAAGGCCTGATGGTAGTATACATTTAGTCAACGCTTGGGACGCTTGCTTTATTATTATAGCTTAGCTTAGCTTGATTGACTGTATACATCGTAGTTGCTAGTCGTGATTGGCCGAGAAACAACAAATTTGCACAGCTCACCAAATAAATAGCTTTCCTGGGATTAGAAAACCATTCTCACTGTACATGACTTGGAGTTTCCATAATTCAAGACCAATAACGATGCTGGCCACGTCCTCACAGTCAATTTAGGATAAGGGGAGGAAAATGAGTCCATCTCTCATTGCTACAAGAGACCGAGGAATCCTCTGCATCTCCGTGAGTGTCACGGGAAAGTGATATTTGGTTAGATGATGAAGTAATCTAGAGCAAGTCGCCTTGCTAAGCGACTTTTTATTTATTTATTCCGAACGATTTGTTTATTCCAAACGCGCGCGATCGTTCTGCTGTTCATAACATGAAAATACGCACACTGATTAACTTTATTACCGACCGCACTATAAAGAACACAATATTTCGGGAGATTGCGCGATCGTCCTGCTGTTCGTTACACGAAAAAACGACTTGAGACGCTTGCTTTATTATAAGAAAAAACTGCTATCGTCAAGGAGACGCACAATAAGCTGAAGTTAACGTTTGAGATTCTGACTGGCGCGGAATTTTGCCCAAAGAAACAAGGAAACCATCACTTTAGGTCGCAATATAAATTGACAGCTGTAGCAGTAGCCGAGATTCATAGCAGCCAGTGGAGTAGCTACGGGGGTGGTTTTGGACATAAAACCCCTCCAGAGACAACATTTTTAGAAGAAATTAAAAAAAAACAAAAGACCTTCCCTCCCCCGACCAATTATCTGGCTACGCCACTGACAGCAGCCATAGGTACTCATGGTTCGCCAAAGCACACAGCATACGTTTTGAAAACCAATCATCCGCATGGCACCATCGATACCACAAGACAAAAAAATTCTGGGATTTGCTTGATAACTCCCGCAGAGTAGGATATCAAAATAGGTGGACACTACGCCATATTACATAACTTTATATATCGCCAGTCTGCATGAAGTTACAGCCAATCAGCAAGAAATCAACCTTCATCAGAAGAATTTAAGATTCCAATTAACAAATTATTATTCTTATAAGATACCAATCCATCAGTTTTTCATAGGGTAGATTAAGCTGTATGAAGAAGCCATCTGCTGTCGTTTACTTGAATCTGACGAATAAATCGTAGATCTCGTTCGAGAAGCAATGTGGATTTCAACGCGGTCGTATAACTATCCACAAACTAACGCGAGTTACCAACATCCCTAGACGGAACAATTAAATGACCAAAACGTCTGACATGGCATTGCTTTCCAAAGTGATCTTTTGCCTTTTCCTTTACTAATTATACGTAAAGGCTATATGTTCGCTCCAAAAACAAACTTTTTATTATTTTTTTTTTCAATGCAAAGAGTAGTAGCTTATTTGGAACAAATAGTAACGTAACAAATAGGAACATATAGCTAACGTGGTGGTGCGGCTAGAGTAAGCGCAGCTACGACTATTATTGTTACTATTCGGGGTTCGAATCCCGGTGCGGCCATACAATTTTGTAACTGTTCTGCGATAATTCTCACGAAAAGTGAGTGAGAGGTAAAAGTGATAAAACGAAAAAGGATTTTCATCTAAAAGGGAAGATTTTCGTTTATCTTCCAAGGCTAATTCTAGAGAAAAAAAATGATTGATGAAAGATGATCCTCAACATAAACAACGAAAACGGATTATCCCATGGCCCGAAAATCGCATGTTTTGGTTTCATTGAAACGAAAAGTCGAAACCCTGGTACTTACCTTTAACTGATTTACTGCATTCGACGGGGAACCTTGTCCCATTGTATTTTATTGAAAATTGAGAAAATCGGAGTATGGGATCAGGAGTTGTGGCCAAAAACAATTTTTTATGTTTTTTTGTTAAATATCTTGGCTGTGCATATGCACAGCATATGTTTCGAAATGGACAAATTGATATGAAATTTGCGAAAAAGAATCCACGTGTCTTGGAGGGACCCGAACCCTCAACCTCCTACTCTCGGCGTGATAACCCCTACACAACAAGACCACTTAAAGGTCACGTTTGCGGAAAAGCCATCAGAATCCGAGTACCAACCTCCACCGCGGTTAGCTCTCTTTTTTGCAAATTGAATATCTTTCGGATGCTTGATTTGCCCAATCTCCACATGTGCTTTACTGTTGTATATCCACAGCCAAGCGAGTGCACATTGTTTATTAAACGAGAGGATCGCACTCCATGCCCCCCAGTAACGGACTGGGCGGGACGGTATAGAATGCGAATTCAATCGCACTCTGCTGTGCCAAAGGCTTGCTTGGCTAAAGCATTTGATGAGTTTGATTGCCTTTACGTAAGCGGCCGAGTTGCCGAATAATATGCAATTAATTGTAATCAAGTGTCGGTCTATCACCGTCATTAGTCGTTTGAGTACACGCGAAAGTCACGGAAAGTGACCGTTGCAAGAATTATTTTACAGCGGTGTGTCTACCTAGGCGTCTTCTTGCTGTGGTATTAATTTCACGATGTTTCGTGCAGCCAGTCAAAACTTGTTCCAGATGGAAGCCGAAAGGAGAGAAACAAAATCTGCACACCCACGTTGATGATCTTGCTCATCGACGATGGAACAAACGTCAAAATAAATTTCGGACAGCTTCCTAGCCAAAAATTCTACATGGTGACAGCACTAGGAGTAGTTCCTGCGAAGTTTAAGTTTGCTTTTTGGACAAACTTGCAAATAAAAAGCTGATGATTTTGGCAAGGGATATGCAGCTGTGGAGCAAAGACCTAAGTGTTTGTGACGAATTAGACTCAAAGCTGTACAAGGAGGAATGTCTCAAAAACCGCGGTCTACCTTCCATAAAGCCCATAAAGGTCCCGTGAAGTTTTGGCCAGATTTGGAGAGTTGCCACTACAGCCGGGAAGTCATCCAGTGGTACCGCGATAATAACGAAGATTTCATCGATAAAAACATAAATCCACGCAATTGCCCACAGCTCCGGCCCATCGAGACATTTTGGGCAGTAATGAAGCGGAAGCTTAAGAAAAGTGGTAAAACAGCACGGGACGCGACTCAGATGACCAAAATGTGGAACAAATGTGCCAAGGATTGGTTGGATTTGGTCTGGCATATCTTTCATTCCAGCCGTTGATATCAAACACAGGGAAAGAAAACTACATAATGATAGCAGTTCAATTTTAAGGAAACCACCGTTAGGTTTAAAGGGTAGAACTCAAATTTTCGTTTTCTAAACCTATTAGAGTTTTTCTAAAACTATACAATGTTATGGAAATGCTAATATCATCTTCCAAACTTAGACGTACATGTTCATGATAGAATTAGAGGCGAAAGTATAGATTAGATAGTTCCGTTAGGATACGGCAGGCATGAAGAATGTTATATAGAAGTGAATTTGAAAGCGATATAAATATCACGACCTTCCTTCTGTCAAACTTCCGTATGAAGAGAGAGGAAAGAGTATCAGGGTGGAACTAGAGTCCTAGAAGAAGAGTAACGTCAAGTGCCACGTTTGACAGGTCTCCTGCTCGTTTGGAATGCGCATTTGTATGGAACTGACAGACCATTCTGTTCCAATTCTGACACTTGACGACACTGTTGTTATAGTCACTGTAGTTGGAACCATTCGATTGTTCGTTTTGTTGTACGTTTGTTGTACGAGAAAGGTTAAAAAGTATTTTAGTCATAATTTCTTAGCAGAGTCCGATCTGGCCTATTTTTAATAGGAAACAATGGGACAGGACTCCGCGTCGAATGTAACTTGTTGTGAGTAAAACGGTTGAAGGTAAGTGCATGAAAGGTGAGCTAACACAAAGAATCTTGGCCATAATTACTCAGCCCATAGTCCGATCTGTCAAATTTTCAATAGGAAACGATGTGCAGGATTCTGTGTCGAATGCAACTTGTTGCGAGTACATCGGTTGAGAAGCGAACATATAGCCTTTACGTATACTTAGTATACGAGAAAAAACAATTAATGGATTATAAGCAATAGCAGTTCAAACTAAAGTTTTGGCCTAAATCCCGAAGATTCATATTTCGAACACTAACTTTCAAATGGCTGGATGTGCAAGCTGAGGATTAAAGGCCGTTTCTTCAACTATAGCATCATCAACGTGCACTGCCCACACGAAGGGAGACCCGACGACGAGAAAGAAGCGTTCTACGCACAGCTGGAGCAGACAAACGATGGATGCCCACTGCGGGACGTTAAAATCGTCATCGGTGACATGAACGCACAGGTAGGAAGGGAGGAAATGTATAGACCGGTCATCGGACCGGATAGTCTGCACACCGTATCGAATGACAACGGCCAACGATGCATAAACTTCGCAGCCTCCCGCGGAATGGTAGTCCGAAGCACCCTCTTTCCCCGCAAAAATATCCACAAGGCCACATGGAGATCACCTAACCAAGAAACGGAAAACCAAATCGACCACGTTCTAATCGACGGTAAATTCTTCTCCGACATCACGAACGTCCGCATTTACCGCAGTGCGAATATTGAATCCGACCACTACCTCGTTGCAGTATGCCTGCGCTCAAAACTCTCGACGGTGTACAACACGCGTCGAAGTCGGACGCCGCGGCTTAACATTGGGCGGCTACAAGATGGTAGACTAGCCCAAGAATACGCGCAGCAGCTGGAAGTGGCACTTCCAACGGAAGAGCAGCTAGGCACAGCGTCTCTTGAAGATGGCTGGAGAGATATTCGATCCGCCATTGGTAGCACCGCAACCGCTGCACTAGGCACGGTGCCCCCGGATCAGAGAAACGACTGGTATGACGGCGAATGTGAGCAGTTAGTGGAAGAGAAGAATGCAGCATGGGCGAGATTGCTGCAACACCGCACGAGGGCGAACGAGGCACGATATAAACAGGCGCGGAACAGACAAAACTCGATTTTCCGGAGGAAAAAGCGCCAGCAGGAAGATCGAGACCGTGAAGAAACGGAGCAACTGTACCGCGCTAATATCACACGAAAGTTCTATGAGAAGTTAAACCGTTCACGTAAGGGCCACGTGCCACAGCCTGATATGTGTAAGGACATAAACGGGAACCTTCTTACGAACGAGCGTGAGGTGATCCAAAGGTGGCGGCAGCACTACGAAGAGCACCTGAATGGCGATGTGGCAGACGAAGATGGTGGTATGATGATGGACCTGGGAGAACGCGCGCAGGACATAATTCTACCGGCTCCGGATCTCCAGGAAATCCAGGAGGAGATTGGCCGGCTGAAGAACAACAAAGCTCCTGGGGTTGACCAACTAACAGGAGAGCTATTTAAACACGGTGGTGAGGCACTGGCTAGAGCGCTGCACTGGATCATTACCAAGATTTGGGAGGAGGAAGTTTTGCCGCAGGAGTGGATGGAAGGTGTCGTGTGTCCCATCTACAAAAAGGGCGATAAGCTGGATTGTAGCAACTACCGCGCAATCACACTGCTGAACGCCGCCTACAAGGTACTCTCCCAAATTTTTTGCCGTCGACTAGCACCAACTGCAAGGGAGTTCGTGGGGCAGTACCAGGCGAGTTTTATGGGCGAACGCTCCATCACGGACCAGGTGTTCGCCATTCGCCAAGTACTGCAGAAATGCCGCGAATACAACGTGCCCACACATCATCTATTCATCGACTTCAAAGCCGCATATGATACAATCGATCGGGACCAGCTATGGCAGCTAATGCACGAACACGGATAAACTGACACGATTGATCAAAGCGACGATGGATCGGGTGATGTGCGTAGTTCGAGTTTCAGGGGCATTCTCGAGTCCCTTCGAAACCCGCAGAGGGTTACGGCAAGGTGATGGTCTTTCGTGTTTGCTATTCAACATCGCTTTGGAAGGGGTAATACGAAGAGCAGGGATTAACACGAGTGGTACAATTTTCAATAAGTCCGTCCAGCTATTTGGTTTCGCCGACGACATAGATATTATGGCACGTAACTTTGAGAAGATGGAGGAAGCCTACATCAGACTGAAGAGGGAAGCTAAGCGGATCGGACTAGTCATCAACACGTCGAAGACGAAGTACATGATAGGCAGAGGTTCAAGAAAAGACAATGTGAGCCACCCACCGCGAGTTTGCATCGGTGGTGACGAAATCGAGGTGGTAGAAGAATTTGTGTACTTGGGCTCACTGGTGACTGCCGAAAATGACACCAGCAGAGAAATTCGGAGACGCATAGTGGCTGGAAATCGTACGTACTTTGGACTCCGCAAGACGCTCCGATCGAATAGAGTTCGCCACCGTACCAAACTGACAATCTACAAAACGCTAATTAGACCGGTAGTCCTCTACGGACACGAGACCTGGACGATGCTCGTGGAGGACCAACGCGCACTTGGAGTTTTCGAAAGGAAAGTGCTGCGTACCATCTATGGTGGGGTGCAGATGGCGGACGGTACGTGGAGGAGGCGAATGAACCACGAATTGCATCAGCTGTTGGGAGAAACATCCATCGTTCACACCGCGAAAATCGGACGACTGCGATGGGCCGGGCACGTAGCCAGAATGTCGGACAGTAACCGGGTGAAAACGGTTCTCGATAGCAATCCAATGGGCACAAGAAGGCGAGGTGCGCAAGCGGGTAAGGTGGATCGATCAGGTGGAAGATGAATTGCGGACCCTCCGTAGACTGCGTGGTTGGCGACGTGTAGCCATGGACCGAGCCGAATGGAGAAGACTCTTATATACCGCACAGGCCACTTCGGCCTTAGTCTGAATAAATAATAATAATAACTTTCAAACGGCCATTTTATCTAAGATCGCGCATTTTTTTACTACAAGATATTGTAATTCATTTGTAATTTTGATCCTCCATGCCTGAAATCGATTAAGTTTTTAGTTTTAGGACGCTAAAAGGCCAGTGTTCGAAATAAGAGTCATTTTCGGGATTTGAGTCAAAGCAGTATCATGAAGTCCGGTTAGTTTCTGGCGTAATCCATTTCTATCTATCACTAGCTCCTCATACGCAAACGATTAAATTAGGTTCATCAATAATGCGCATTTGTGGTTTTAAGTAAAAGTTATCAGGTAATCTAATTGTCCACTCTTTTACTATTATTTGATGATGGTAAAGAAGACCCAAATAATAATTTAAATACGATGTAGTTTGCAAATTACTTTCTACACATGTTTGAACATTCTTGGTTTTCTAAAAGGTGATGAAAGTAATAATGATGCTTACAGTCTGTTTAGATTATTGTCAACTTTAACATCAAGATACTCCTTACCATAGCTTTATTCTGATAATGTTTGCAGTCGGAAAAAGCTCTCAAAATATTGTTAGCTATATTATCAATATTGTTTGAAGATACTGTGAATTTTGTTTAGATTTTGGAACATGTGTTATTCAAATAGTTTACTATTGTTGGCTTCTGAATGATTATTTGTTTACAATTTTAAATTCAAATAAGATTATTTTCATCTCTTTGCAATGAAATTGCAAAAGAAATAATACTGAAAACAACTAATGTTTTTCATCGTCTGAGGCTTATTCGGCCTTTGGAAGTCTAATAAAGAATAAGAATCCATATGTTTTGTTTGTATTCACCTTGGTTTAAATGACGGTCCAAAACAATTAATAGCTTCATTTGACCGGAGACGAGGCAGCCTAGGGCTGAAAATCTCCTTAATAAAGACATTAAAAAAAGCTTCATTTTTGTGCTATATCGACCTGTCTAAGATACATTTTATAATGAGCAAGAAAGGCTTCAACACCGTTAGGTGGATTAATCTGGGTTTTTAACTTTATTAAAGGGTTTTTATATCATCAACATCTGGAATGAAGGCCTGGTAAAGAAGTTTCGACGTTACAATCTTTCACCTGTTGAAAATTCCCTAAGTTTTGCCCACGAGGACATTCTGGTAGTATATATCGCCTCCAGCTATTGAATCTGTTCACCTACAACAAAAAAATCTAGAGCACTCACGAAATCGAGGCCTGACGAGTAATCTCACCAGCAGGAAGGTTTGCAGCTCAGCGGAATACTGTTTGAAATTCTTCCAATAGTCAGTGTTCTATTCCTCTTTTAATCACGGGATAATGTAAATAATATAACATAATGCTTAAATGCTTTTCTTAGCCGTGTGGTAAGATGCGCGGCTACAAAGCAAGACCATGCTGAAGGTGGCTGAGTTCGTTTCCCGGTCCGGTCTAGGAAATTTTCGGGTTGGAAATTTTCTCGACATCCGTGGGAAGAAAAGTATCATCGTGTTAGCCTCATGATATACAAATGCAAAAATGTTACCATGAAACCTCGCAGTCAGTAACTGTGGAAGAGCAGCATAAACCGCGATTTTTTTTTCTGATTGTCACTTAATTACTTTTAGATTTTTAGATTTCCGTAAAATCCTACAAAAAAAAAACTAAAATTTAAGAATTAAAACTATGTAATTTTTTGTTATATCATGACTCCTTATATTAAGGTCGGTGACATACTGCAAAAATATGCCAACAACCCTTTAAAAGCATTTGTGTTGGAAACACTTACACTATATATGGAAACACTATGCCGCAACCATCCATCAGCATGCTCTAACAGTGCTGCTCAGCTCTACAGCGTGAAACCAATAATCCCCTATCGTTTTCATTACAATTTTTCGTTATCATTCATGAAGAAAAAATACCACCAGTAAAAAAATATTACCACACGAACGGAAGCGTAATCGTGTTGATATGAAGCCTGAAACTTGGCACTTCTCATCGCCGTAGTCGTTATGGCATATTTTCACTTCCAATTTTACGTTGTCATTGCATCGTCGCTGAATGGAACCCCAGCGCCAGTCAATCACCCAGCGAGCGGCAGCCAGCAGTGCCTACAAAACGGTACAAAGTGCGCGATGACAGTCTGCATGGCTGCTTCTTGTAAGAGCAAAATATCGAAACCCGTTACACCTACGCTACGCTGGCGTTGTGTATGGCGTACGTTTGCCGCTCCAAGGCAAAGTTAGCCGAGCCGCTCTGCTTGGCAGAGATATGAAGTAATATCGTCGTCGTCTTTTAGTTTGGATGGGCTGAAATTCCTGTGTGGTGTTTGGGATTTGAGAATGAGACAAGGTGCGCTGGTGCCCGATGGTATATGTTCTCTTTGCAAAGTAGTCTTCTTGGGAAGTGTGTATTCGCCTTACAGTTTCGCGTTGTAAATATTATCGAGATAAGTAAGTGCATTTTCGGGGAAGTACATTCACCGTAGAGACTTAGAGAGAGTTTGTTGGGAAAGTTTGCTACAATTTATAGGTCCTGGCTTTTACGGTTGTGTTGTATGACACAAATTTTAAAGTACGCAACGACATTTATCTTATTCGAGCTTCTATAAAAATAATTTCCTAATCTACTGAACATTTAGAATAAGATAATTTCAACCCAATGGGAGACCATTTTCCTACATGATAGCCGCAACGCAATAGCATCACAGAATGCCTCAACAATCAACCATGCGCATCCACCAGATGTCGTCCTTTATTTATGTTGAAAACCATACAAATATTCCTCACTGCTGTTCACAAATTTCATCATGTGGAGAACGCTCGAGTTCCACCATTCCGGCGGTTACCATTGGCAGGCATTCGCCGCATTAATTTCGCTGCGTGACACAAATCGGTCCGTTTACTGCCGCCCGGTTCACTGTAAAGCAGCCTCAGCTATGTTGTATGCCCCATCAACGGTCCCGCTTTTGGGCACCATTTCGCCATTGGAGCCCGATCCACATCGCAACACCTCGAGGCGAGGACGGTTGCCGGAGCCGTACCGATATACGGCAGTGGAACTTCTTTGGTCCTGCTGTCGTTCCCGATTGTTGCCTCATTGTGCTTCTGCGCATGATACATTTCGACTGCCAAGTAATAATATTTGTTCGTTTATTTTCCTTCAATGAAGTGGGATACCTGTTTCCGTCGCCGGACGGAGCTTTCCGTGTTTTGCGGTGTGACGCGCTCGTATGTGACGACAATTGAACCCTATACCTCCTACCACGAGCCACAAGCAATGGTGTAACCAGAACCTTTTTTTATTGGCAGGACATTCTTTAACCATTCATTGCGAGCAAAATAAATCATACCACCATAATTTCTGGAACATATTTGGAATACATATTTTGAACACACAAAATTTCAAGGATAAAAGAGTTACAACTCTACAAAACATGCATTTCAAACGAAAATCAGCGATTTTTATATCGTATGTGATTTTTATTCCATTTCTTGTTTTGCTTAACTTCCATAACGCAAATTCTTGAAAATGAATGCATTATATGTATCAGAGCGTTAATGAATAAGGCTTCCAGTGAATAATTAAATTTGTAATGATTAAATCATTTAATTCTATGATTAAAGATTATGATTAATGATTTATTCATTTTTGACAATGATTAATGATTATGATTAACGAATAAATTCATTTTTGACAATGATTAACGATTATGACTAATGAATAAAACATTTGGAGCATGATTAACGATTACCGATCGTGATTAAATGTTGACACAATATGTGTATGATTAATGATTAACGATCGATATGATTAATGATTAATGATTATGAATAATCAAATTGAATAATTTGCATAGTGATCAATAATCAAGTGACCTTTCTCCCAAATTGAGTTATTAATTGGCATAAAAATTGTATGATTATGATTAAAGATTAATGAATAAAAGCGATGTATGCAATGATTAAAATTGATGATTAATGAATAAACTCAAAGCAATTATGAATATGATTAGTGAATAATGATTAAATGTAGAATTCCATGATTAACGATTAGTGATTAATGATTAAATCGTATTTTTTGTATGATTATGATTAATGAATAATGATTAAATAACCAATTATTCATTAATCATGATTAAATCTATGATTAATCACTAATGCTCTGATATGTATATTACAAAACCATAAATATTTAAGGTAATTCATACAGTACGATATTTGTACTTACATTTGTGGTACCAGCTTCGATATACGGAATCGTTCTCAATGTTTGATCTGTTTCTTGCTTTTGTCTTTATCTGGAGATGTGTTGAAAATTCACTCTCGCAAAGTTATGTAGAAGCAAACGTTATTAGAATCTTGAAAGCTTGAAATGCGACTTTGGGATACGCTTCGAATAATGCACATCAAAACTGGCTCAATTTTTTTTTACCGAATTCACGAGACGATGAACCATTCCGCATATCCAAATATTCATTCTGATTCCATTCAATTCATTGCATCTTTAAGGCTAGCCAATGTAAACGAAACGAATTGCGAACTCATGAAACATCTTCTTGTATAAGCTCAAAAAATATTTATTCATGTTATTGCTCCAGTGAGTCAAGATGAGTCCTGAGTTCCAATTCGAGATCCGCATCTAAGTTGATTCTTCCTCATTCCTCAACAAATATAATTAAAACATACAGTCAATCCATGATCAGGCAAGTTCACGATTCTTCACGATTCTTGAAGCTCATGATTCTAAGGTGCAGTTAGTAAAGTTCGATTCTTTTATTCGTCTCTGAAATCATGATTATATCCCTCATTCAAACTGCACAGTTTATCAAACATTGTAATATTTCTGCATTGTAATATTTCAAACATTGTAACATTAACTTTGCGTTGCCAGTTTTTTAACATTGTTGCGAAGGCTTGCAAATTGTTTCTGAATTGAATCAGATTGGTTTGCATTGCCTGGAACTGCAAGTTCAGCGAATTAATATCGTCAACGATTTGCTAGGTAAGCGAGACATTTCTGTCATACTGCTTCATTGAGATTGGCAACCAAATCATTCCTTCTCTAACCTAAAAAAAAATATTCCATCCCTCAATTCAAAACGCGATTAAAAACATTACCTTTCGATAACCACCGTAAGGACTTCGTGTTCTGCATGTATTTCTCCGCGGTTTTTTTTTAACAAACTAGTGTTGAGAGTTCAATTTTTTTTTATATATACGATTTAGTCTACGATTTTTATATTTATGAAACGGTTTCTCAGTCCTTTATTTTCACAACAAGTTTTTTCTTTATCCGACGTTTTAACACGGGAATTGTGTCTTTTTAGGAAAATATTTTAAAAGACACAGTGAATAGCCGTTCAACAAATATAATTAAAACATACAGTCAATCCATGATCAGGCAAGTTCACGATTCTTCACGATTCTTGAAGCTCATGATTCTAAGGTGCAGTCAGTAAAGTTTGATTCTTTTATTCGTCTCTAAAATCCTGATTATATCCCCAGCATTGCTGGCGTACCATCCTCAGCACATGTCAGACTAGGAAAGCTTATAACAACTTGATTGTGACTGAATCTAGTTACATATGGGTTGAAGTAACATATGTGAAACATATAACTAACACCCTCGTTTCCACAGTGCAAATATGTTGGGGGCTGATAGATCTTCAAATTTGATGAAAAAAATTGTTCTACGCATATGCTCAAATCTCAAAGACTACTGAGTTATCGTAATTTTTACTGTTTTCGTACATAACTGCCTTAAATTGATCATAACTCTGAAATTATGCTAAATTGCCTAAAGCTACTATCTCCATTGGAAAGCTAATGAAATTTTCTACATGTATGCTGTCTCTTAACTACGGAAAATTAGCTTTTAATAACATTTGAGAAGCGAAAATGTGAAAAATTGGTATCATTCTAATGGTTTTCCTTAATTTTTCGATAAAATACGTAGTTATGTACACTGTTTTGTTTGACCAAAACATACCTTTTGAAATACTCTACCACTCTGTCTTTGATCCCAACTTCCTATCTCGTTTCAATTCGCTGCAATTTCAATAATAACATATCATGTTGTGTCCTGAATTAACAGTTCACAAAATCACGAATGTAGAACCACTGTGCTAATGTTGACGTCTCTATGCACCACGCACAGCACACTTGATCATCGCGCGGAATGTCTATTACTGTGGCGGTTCGCATGTTACGACCTGTTACGACGGAGACAAGTATGCAAGTGGTATATGGAAACGATGAAACCATCTTCTAAAGAATGATGTACAAGTTAATGATTAATTATGCTTTTGATATGTTTAATGGATGATTGGGATTGGTTTTGGGGATTTCATAGTAGTTTGTGCCATATTCGAAAGGTTCATTGAAGTAATCAACAGTTAATTGTTATTAAGGACTTCCAGCGATAGAAACGAAATAAAATATTTTCACACACATTGATAAAAGTGTGTAATCACAACAAATTGTTCTTCATTGATGAGCTTTTCTCCCTATTCCTTGAAAAGTATGAGCATTATGAATAAATACCTTGGCAAACTGGTATTTCCTGGAGTTCATTTGAAGAATTTTGGAATCTTTTAACAGTTATGAAGATTCCTGTATTTTTTCATTCACTTATTAATTAATTAGTGAACTTAATAGTTTGTCACACAATTTTTGTGTTAAATCATTTATTTGTTAACTCGTTATTGATTGGTTTCGTTAATTTTCATATTGTTAAATTGCCAATTCCTTAGTTCCCTAATTGAATAACCCGTTAATATGGCTGAAAGGATAACTGTCAGAAGAAATGAAAATTAAAAATTATCTTGCTATCCCGATAATTCGTCATATCATTTATTCGTGAATTCGTTAATTCGTTTATTCTTCATTTATAATTCCAGCATAATCCGTAAATAACTCCTTAATTTTCTCTAGCAATAAATCCAGGAATTTATCCGCTTATCCTTCAGGAATTCCCCCGTAAATTTTTAAAAATGCCTTCGAACTTTTTTAATTGCCCCAAGGATTCCTCCCGAAATTCCTCAAGGAATTCTCCCACATATTCCTTCTGGATTTCGTATGAAATTCTTTCAAAAAATCTTCTGTAAATTTATTATTTAATTCCTTTAAAAAATGTCCCAGAAATTGTTCCGAAAACTCCCCACGGAATTTCACCAGAAATTCACCCACAAAATCCACTGGAAATTACCCAAGGAACTTCCACAAAAATTCCTCCAAAACTTTTTCACAAAATTTCGCAAGGAATTCCACCGAAAATTTCGCCACGAGATCCACCGGAAATTCTACCTAACATTCTTCTGAGATTCCCAATGTGAAATCATTAAATAAATTCCGACATATTCCGCCATGAATTCTTTGTTGAAATTGAAGGCTTTTCCGTTAAAAAAGCACGTGGTAGCACTCCCTGAGAGAGATTGCCCAATTCAGATCATCCTTCGGAAGTTCCTCCAGGAATTCCTTAGGAAGATCCTCCAGGAATTCCTTCGGAAGATCCTCCAGGAATTCGGAAATCCCTTCAGGAATTAGGAAATCCCTTCAGAAATTTCTTCGGAAGTTCCTCCAGGAATTCCTTCGGAAGTTTCTTGAGGAGTTCCTTCGGAAGTTCATCGAGGAGTTCCTTCGGAAGTTCATCCATGAATTCCTCCGGAAGTTCCTCCAGGAATTCCTTCGGAAGTTCATCCAGGAATTCCTTCGGAAAATCCTCCAGGAATTCCTCCGAAAGTTCCTCCAGTGCTGCCAGGGTCAATACAAAATCACCCAACTATTTTCTACTGCAAGTCACCAGATTAAAAAAATATATGTATAGTAGTTATGATGTGGTTACTTTTGGTTGGAGTTTTCTAATCATAAAAAAAAACTTTTCTTTCAAATCTCCTGATATTTGTTAATACACAAAAAATTATAATTAAACAAAAAAATGTTTTCACTATAGTTACACCACAAAACGTGTGCATTTACGTGCATTCACGATTAAACCCTGCGAACACTCGCGTTTATGAGTGCTTTTTTTCTAGAGTCTGCTAACAAAGAGAACAATAGGTAGAAAATCGGCTTCAATTTGGAATTGAGAACCGTTAAAAAAAGACGAAGTTAATTATATTGAGCTTTGACCCTTTCCTTCAAAATATATCGCTTTTTTAAAAGAAAACACTTGAATGATTTAATATGTGTATGTAAAATTATTCAAAAATGTCAAAATCCTCAAAATCACATATTCCAATGGAAAATTAATTGCAGCCTGTTTCGTCGAATTGAGTTTTGTGATATCTCTTGAAAATTTTCTGCTAGTCCAGATTTCATAAAGAAGATTTATGATGAAATTTGAAATGGTAAATTTGTGGGTTAGTACGCTTTTTCCTACTTAGTGACTGAGTAAAATTGTATTGCCATCTGTTTTTCCCAAGAAAGTTTGCTCAATTTTCGGCAAAAACAGGACTACCCTTAACTACGAGTAAGCCCTGCTTTTGACGGGAATTGAGAAGAATTTTTTAGAGAAAAAAGACGGCGATACAATTTAACTCAGTCACTGAGTAGATGAAAGTAAGAGTTAGGGTTATTTATCCGAATGCCAATTGGTCGAAGGAAAAGAAAGGAAACAGTAAGCAGAAAAAATAAGGAATGAGAAATAAGGAGAAAAAAAGAAGGAAGGGGACATAAGGAAGGACGAAGTAGGAAAAAAAGGAGAATAAAGAAACAAGGTGGAAGAAAAGATGCTTAGGAAAAATTAAGAAGAAGGAAGGGAGAATGTGTTCTGCTAAAAAAAAATTGAAAGTGCAATGATAAAAGACTGTTGCACACCGATATCCGCGGTTTTCCGTTTGCAGGGAAATCTCACACAAAGTGATCTTGAAAATGCTCCTTTATTTTATAACAACAGTCGGTCAGTGCATCGTGTTTTCACGAAAATTTTCTTCGAGTCTCGTGAAATGAGGCTTCCGAGCTTCTTAAAAAGAGGCTTCCGAGCCTCTTGCAAGATGGCTTCTGAGCCCCTTGAAAGGAGCCTCTCGAGCCTCTTGATAGGAGGCTTCCAAGCTTCTTGAAAAGAGGCTTCCGAGCCTCTTGAAAGTAAGCTTCAGAGATTCTGGAAAGTAGGCTTCCGAGCCTCTTGAAATGAGGCTTCCGAGCTTCTGGAAAGAAGGCTGCTAAGCCTCTTGAAAGGAGGCCTCCGAGTCTCTTGATAGGAGGCCTCCGAGCCTTTTGAAAGAAGGCTTCTGAGCATCTTGAAAGGAGGCTTCCCAGCCTCTCGATATGAGGCTTCCGAGCCTTTGGAATGAAGGCTTCCGAGCCTCTTGAAAGGAGGATTCCGAGCCTCACGAAAAGAGACTCCCGAGCCTCTTGAAAGGAGGCTTCCGAGTCGGACTTTTGAAACGAGGCTTCTAAGCCTTTTGAAAGGAAGCTTCCGAGTCTTTTGAAAGGAGGCCTCTTGAAAGGAGGCTTCCTAGCCTCTTGAAAGGAGGCTTCCGAGCCTCTTGAAAGTAGTCTCCCAAGCCTCTGGAAAGGAGGCTTCCGAGCCTCTTGGAAGGAGGCTTCCGAGCCTCTTGGAAGGAGGCTTTCGAGCCTGTTGAATGGAGGCTTCCGAGCCTCTTGAATGGAGGCTTCCAAGCCTTCCGAGAGGATGTTTTCGAGCCTCTTGAAAGGAGGCTTTCGAGCTTCTTGAAAGGGGGTTTCCGAACCTCTTGAAAGGAGGCTTCCGAGCCTCTTGAAAGGAGGCTTCCGAGCCTCTTGAAAGGAGGCTTCCGAGCCTCTGGAAAGAAGGCTTCCGAGCCTCTGGAAAGAAGGCTTCCGAGCCTCTTGAAAGGAGGGTTCCGAGCCTCTTGAAAGGAGGCTTCCGAGCCTCTTGAAAGGAGGCTTCCGAGCTTCTTGAAAGGAGGCTTCCGAGCCTCTTGAAAGGAGGCTCCCGAGCCTAAGGAAAAAAGGATTCCGAGCCTCTGGAAAGAAGGCTTCCGAGCCTCTTGAATGGTGGCTTCCGAACCTCTTGAAAGGAGGCTTCCGAGCCTCTTGAAAGGAGGCTTCTGAGTCTCTTGGAAGGAGGCTTCCGAGCTTCTTGAAAGGAGGCTTCCGTGCCTCTTGAAAGGAGGCTTCCGAGCCTCTTTAAAGGAGGCTTCCGAGCTTCTTGAAAGGAGGCTCCCGAGCCTTTTGGAAGGAGGCTTTAAACACAAACCATTTGCTAGAAATCTCACATGTATGTATTGACCAGGTGAACACATTATACCGTCTTACCCTACATCAACTCCTTACGATTCCCTGTTTTTATTCGTAGAGTCGGCTAATATGTTTGCACTCTCGTTTGTCGTTATACACATTAATTGCGTTCGAAAAATAGATCAGTTCTGGACTTAATAGGAGGGGGTCGGTTTCGGACCACCATTTTTAAGAATGTTGAAAACTTTCACTTTATCCCCTGTATCTCCTAACTTTCCACAGCCGCATACACAATAAAGCCCCAGAAATATACAATAATGTCCCCGCTACAATATAGA
The DNA here is from genome assembly GCF_024139115.2 of Armigeres subalbatus. Lineage (NCBI taxonomy): Eukaryota > Metazoa > Arthropoda > Insecta > Diptera > Culicidae > Armigeres > Armigeres subalbatus. The sequence continues at coordinate 95,097,966 of NC_085140.1, read as the reverse complement.
CTACAAAACTTGGCTTCTGCCATTTAGGAGGTCGGTTTGGGAACATTCTTCCCTACTCTTATATTTGAAGAAGGTAGAAAAAAGTGGCAAATAAACTGCAAAAGAAATGGTCATAATTTCTTTTTTATAAATTGAGAAGAAAATTATTTTAGGATTGTTTAGTTGCATGTTTCACCTTTTTAAAAATTTGGCACTATTTTATACAGTTACGTATTTTTTCTCTAACAGTAAGGCCATCTTCAGTTTTCCGTGAAGCTTAAATATTTTGAAACTCGTCCACAACATTCTTTGACGTGGAAACATTTCGAAAATTCGAGTGCAATAAGTAGCAAAACCACTAGCTCTTGTTAATAAAAATATAAAATGCCAAAGCGACAATTCCTCTCATTGAATCAATGTTGCTTCATTGAATTTGTATAAAATATAATTTCCCAACGCACTGGAAATAAATTCCTCCTACGTATTTCAAATCAAACTTTCGATTACTTGGGTTTTTACCTTAGGACTTTTGGTTACATTTGTCATAAGATTACAGTTCCCAATCAACCATGAACAATGCCGTCGAAAAAGTTTTTTTTATTAAAATATATTAAAATATAGGCTATAATAAATTTTATATTCATGAATTTGAATAATTGAGTTGACCGAAGACAGGTATAAAAATAATGTTCTTTCGTCAGATGGGTCTTAAAAAATAATTTGGAAAACCGAACATAACTTTTGATAGAAATAACATACACCTGAGATTTTTGGACAAAAAACTCAATATCAGCTGAGCTTTCCACCGATGTATTATCAATATCTAAAATCGGTGGTTGCGAACCTAGCTAAAATAGTTTTCAAAAATAAATCCAAGATGGCGGCCAAATTCAATATGGTTGCCTCCATTTTAATTATTTCAAAATGAGGAAACACTCTTTCTCTTTTCAACGATATGATCGGCAGAGAAATGTTGGAGTTATGGTAAGTAATTGACCAAAATCGAGGGGATCATGAAAGTGATTTTGTGTAACTAACGAGTGGTCCATCTTTCTGAAGATGGATAACTCAGATCCTCAATATACTCGCCAAAAGCTTTCGAATTAGCATAAATTTAGGCATGATCTCGTGCAAATAGTGGCCCGATCTCAGCGAGAACTACTCCTATAGTAACCATAAAATGGTGGAACTGAAAAAATTGATTTATTTAATAAACATAGTGTATTTATAATTATTGGAGCGGTCTATAAGTACCTTAGCCATAAATTAGCCTTCTTCTTCTTCTGCTTCTTCTAGGGCTCTACATTCCAACTGGAGCTTGGCCTGCTTTCCAACTCTATGGGCACTATTAGTTATTAATTGACAGCTTGTAATCTTGTGTGGCAAGTACTACGCCCAGAGATTGAGACTATGTCCGGATTGGCAAACCTACGCCTTTGTTCGTAAGACTAACTGAAGACCCCACGTTAGTAATTAAATGAGCTAAAAAACCATCTGCGATATAAGGAGAGGTGAATTATGCCTATGTTGCATCATAGGTCTATTTTTTTAGTGCAATACAAATTGACCCGGCAGACGTTGTCCTGCATCTACTATCATACTACGAAAATGCGCGTTGTGAACTGCCTAGCGATATTCCCATACGAATCTTAATTTTAGTATTTCACTATTTACTCGACTTTAGTAATGATTTTCCCATGAGGAACTATCATATAAACCGTCGGAAACGATAACGAACATATTTGCTGAAGGAATGAAGAAAATCTATCCAGCCGTTTTCGAGTTATGCGGATACGAACACAGACCATTTCATTTTTATTATGTAGAACTAGTCGACCCGGCAGACGTTGTCCTGCATAGTAGGCGAAAATGCGCGTTGTAAACTGCCTATGCGAAATTCCCATACGATCTTTATTTTAGTATTTCCCTATTTAATCGACTTTAGTAATGATTTTTGCATGAGGAATTATTATATAAACCCGTCGGAAACGATAACGAACATAGGGGAAGAGGCCCCAAAACGCCCCGGGGCAAAACGCCTTTTGTGGTTTCCTCTATATTTACCGTCATTAATATGTCCGTAACAAAACTAGATCTAAAATGTAGGATAGGCGAAGAAAGTTTCAAAATTAGTGCATGGGAAGGTCGGAAAAACCGAAAATTTTCACATTTTGAAGAAACATCTAACATTTTGGCGAGGCAAAACGCCCTAGTGGCAATAACCTACAAAATACTTGCGTCTCCACGGACTATCCATACTAGAATGCTGATTCGCCGACGCGTGGTACTTTGTTCCATAGGAGCTGCCAGCTGAAAGGCGGCCTCATGAGTTTTCCGGCAACAAAATATCACCACTTTTTTGAAATGTGAATATTATCAATATGATTGAGATTTTTGACAGTTTTTGAATGGCATCAACTAGCTATCTTGTTTAACTGATGCATAATGTAAAAATACCCATGAATAGCGTTACAAATAAGACAATAAAGCAGTGTTTGCTTAACTAGGGCATATTGCCCCCCTTCCCCTATCTGCTGAAGGAATAAAGAAAATCCATCCAGCCGTTTTCGAGTTATGCGGATACGAACACAGACCATTTCATTTTTATTATATAGACTAGTCGACCCGGCAGACGTTGTCCTGCATAGTAGGCAAAAATGCGCGTTGTGAACTGCCCATGCGAAATTTCCATACGATTCTTAATTTTAGTTTTTCACGATTTACTCAACCTTACTAATGATTTTCGCATGGGCAAATATCATATAAACCCGTCGGAAACTATAATGAAAGTAACTGCTGAAAGAATGAAGATAATCCTTCCAGCCGTTTTCGAGTTATGCGGATACGAACACAGACCATTTCATTTTTATTACCTACTAGTTGACCCGGCAGACGTTGTCCTGCATAGTAGGCGAGAATGTGCATTCCGAACTACCCATGCAAAGTTCGCATAGGAATCACAATTTTAGTTATTCACGGTTTGCTCAACTTTACTCGTAATTTTCCCATTAGGAAATATCATATAAACCCGTCGGAAACTATAACGAATGTTTTTGCTGAAGAAATGAAAAAAATCCATCCAGCCATTTTCGAGTTATGCGGATACGAACACAGACCATTTCATTTTTATATATAAGAAGATATAGACTAGTCGACCCGGCAGACGTTGTCCTGCATAGTAGGCGTAAATGCCCATGCGAATCTTTATTTTAGTTTTTCACGGTTTACTCAACTTTACTTATAATTTTCAACTGAGGAAGTATCATATAAACCCGTCGGAAACTGTAACGAATATAACTGCTGAAGGAATGAATAAAATCCATCCAGCCGTTTTCGAGTTATGCGGATACGAACACAGACCATTTCATTTTTATTATATAGAAGATTATATATAGAAGATAGAAGATAGAGAATAGATTCGCCGCTACAACAGATTACCTTACATGTCATGTTTTTTTCTTTATTTATTTCTTCTACGTAACTAGAAATGACTTTTCACAGATTCTGAATGATTTTTTTCAACCATGAAATTTCTCTCTCAGGTTCTGCCCTTTTCCCAGCTACGCCACTACTGGCCGCCAAAATACCATGCTTGGTTGCTTTGGCCAACTAAAACTGTTTGTTAGGCCCAAGCAAACCTTCGTTACACTTCCACCACCTCTGGTGCTGCCGGCTGATTGAATTCGACTTTTGTGCACCTGTTTTCTTCGATTCTCTCGCGGCGGGGTGCAAAAGCTTTGTTGTCGCCAGCGAAGTGGTTTTTGCGGTTTTTCGATTGCCGTCGACGGTTTCGTTATTTGTACACCGACTGGCTGACTGACTGACTGACTGGTGGGCAGAACTGCCTGGCAGCCAAGCAGGTAATCATCTTGTGCAACTACCGAGGGAACGTCACCTGTGTGGGGACCTGTACCAGAGGAAACGAAAATCAAGCCAATATCCCTGAAGACGAACCAAAATTCTGTTTGCTTGGAACGGGACGAATGGAATAAAATCGGAAGGGGTTTGTTTTTCATATTTCCCGAAGAATGGTAAGCAACAGCTGGCATGCCCATTGAAAGGAAAATGGTAATGTTTCCTCCATCGAGCTGGTAGGATGTGCACAATGTGCAGTACTTACAAGTCGCTGAAACTGGGGTAATATGTTTTCGATTATGGCATTGACAAATGAAGATATTTTTAATCCGATGTGTTGTTGTGAAATCAAAATAATATGAAGTCGGGGTATTTCAAGAAAAACTGAAAGCTTTCAGAAATATGTGACAGTAAAGTAGGTAATACTTTTATTTGAAACATATTGAAAATTCTTAGTCTTATTACTAGCACACGCAACATCTTCCAAAATGACCTTATTTCTATTCAGCTTCATTAAAGGCATTGGAAAACATCAAAGCACGAAAAAGTTGCACAAGATGTCAATAACGTTCGAATTGTGATCAATGTTTCATTAACATTGCAATGTAGTACGCGTTTTACATTTGGAAACAAACAACCAAAAAATACCGCACTGCTTATTGCATACACGAAACAAAATCATTAAGTTGCATATTTTTTACCATGTAACTTCCATGCGTCTTTCAAAATTGAATTGTTTGTTTAAATTAAGTTTCAGATAAGTTGAGTGTATCTTCATGTTTGATTTAGCATCGTTCAACGTTTTGACAACTCACAGTTTATTCCGGTGATGGTGCAATCAAGTAACAGGAAACCCGAGTACAAAACTATATAATCGTATGGTTTTTATGGTGAATCAACATGCAGTACCTTCTAAGTGTTGAATGGTTTTGTGGTAGAGCGAAGGACTATAAATCACAAGATCAATTAATCGAATTCAGTTTCATATTTTTTCCGCTGTAGTATTTTGCAACATTATTGAAATTTTACTGCAATCGAAGGATGTTTCCGTAGGCTTCACCTCTTGCGCTTTTTGGATTGCAAGAGAATTATTTTTGGTGCCACATACGCAAAGATTTTTCTTCCCGAATAGTTGCAACACAGTGAAATGTTCAGTAGTGAAACAAGTTGTGCTGCTTGCCTCGTCATTCCCTAATCAGAAGATGTTACATAACAAAAACACACGACAATTTATTTTCTTCTCGAAGTAAAGAACTCGATGCGATTGTTAAATTTCTGTATAAAATATAAAAACAAATTGAATTTCGGGCAGGGATTCTCGGAATTAAATATTTTCCTCCTCATGATATGTTTTTTTTTTCAAATTGCTTGACAATGGAGACGCGTGGTAAATAAAGGGCTCAAATTTATTGAATGAAGATCGTTTATTTGGCGCTGTAAAATGCAAAAAAAAGAACCAACAGGACACCACCAAGGCAAAGCGCTCATATTTACCGTGTAATGCAGTACTGATAAACCTCTTTTTGCGCCCAAAACGGGGGAGCGTAAATTGAATCAGATCGTAAAAAAGGGAGCGTTATTTCGAAATTTGGACGTAAAAAGAGAGAGCGTTGGGGTCGTACACATATTACGTAAGCATTTTTTCTGGGTTTTTTGACCCCCCCTCCCCCCTTGTAAGATTTTTTTCATACAAATGATTTTTTATTTATATGGTGCGTAAGAAAATGACGAACCCCCCTCCCCCCATCAGTGCTTACGTAATATGTGTACGGCTCCTTATTTGGAATTTGAAGCATAAAAATGTTGGTAATATTTTGGGTAAGCAAAGTTTGATATTTAACTTACTTTTAGTTACTATGTCTGAAACTTGATTATGCATATGTACAACATGTGATAGATTTAGTTCGGAAAAGGTATTGGAGGGTAACCGCCCCTTCGGTGGGGTTTGATCCCACGACCCCAGTTCGCATGACAGGTGAAGTAGGGTTGTGTGAGGTTGTGCCAGTTTGGTCGTCAGATCCCAACACGACCACACAAGCGAAGAGAGATCGCCACTCGCCACTCATCCTACTTGGTTGACATGTGTACAAAAATACATTTGAGAGAGTTAGTTCTGAAAATGTGTTGCGAGAGATCGGCTGGTACCTGGTGGCTGGGAATTTGGTTTCATCAGTACCCGCTAAGCTGCGGTGGACGACGGAGGTCCTTCGTAGCTTAGTAGGGAAAGCACCTGTTATGCGAACTGGGGTCGTGGGATCAAACCCCACCGAAGGGGCGGTTACCCTCCAATACCTTTTCCGAACTAAATCTATCACATGTTGTACATATGCATAATCAAGTTTTAGACATAGTAATTAATTTCCACTCCGGGTGGCTTAATACCCGGCATATAGGCAATTAACTTTGAATGTTACTTTTAGTCTTAAGATGTGTCTTTTACCAATTTCGGTATAAGGGTCGTTCAAATTGTTTTTGTTATCATGGTCGTTCACTTGTTTGAGTGCTGATTCCTTAAGATGTTCTTGATGTGTCATGAAGTCTTGAAATTGTATTAAAGGTCTAGCAACTAAACAACGGGCATTCCAAGTGAATTTACAACGTCTATGTAAATATACGAATACATAATAAGCAAATCTTCCCTATTTTCAAGTATTATGAGTCAACCAAGAACCCCATGGAGTTAGGACCTCAGATATACCAGCTCATCTGAAAGCATTTCCGGCATATTCATAAGTGCTGCAGATCCATGATGGCGCACAATAATCAGTTTATCGTCATTTTCAAGTATTTAAAGTTTATCGAGAACCTCCTAGAGCTTGGACCTGCGTTTTGGGACACTTGTTTCAAAAGTGGTACATGCCTTTTGTGGTACATAGAATAAAATGCGTCCATTGCATATGTTCTGGGTCATCCAAGAAATCCCTGGAGTACGAGTAAGACCTTACGCGTAACCAGAGCTCTTTCGGCTATTTTAAAAGTTGTGCACGCTTTTTGTTGTACATAGAGTAGAATGCGTCCATTGCATATGTTCATAGTCATCCAAGAAATCCCTGGAGTAAGGCCTTAAGATCTACACGCGTAATCAAAGATCAATCGGCCTGTTTCAAAAGTTGTACATGCCCTTTGTGGTGCATAAAATAGAATGCGTTTATGGCATACGCTGATGGTCATTCAAGAATTTTCTGAAGTAAGACCCTTAACTACAGGTATATTAGCCTGTTTTAAATGTGGGAAATGCGCTTTGCCCTATTGGCCTGATTTTATCACTCCCCGATTTTGTTTACTCCTCGACATTTGTTTAGCACGTTCTCGACTAGAAGTTATCTCGTGGCAATTTACTCACATTTTGCATTTTACCAGCCATGAACTGCTTCATTTTAGTGATATCGATCGAGTTTATATACTACCTGGAACCCATGACAACAAGAACTACTTGGAATACAAACAAATACCATAAAGGGATCACATAACTTGTTTATTCGTCAATAACTGCTTCAATTATGGAGGTTGATTCGTCGACCTTGACGCAATGGAGTTCGTATTCTACCTGGATCCCAAGAACTACTTGGAATACAAACATATACTAAGAAGAGGTCACACCACTTGTTTATTTTAAAATAACTGTTTCCATTACGGAGGTTAATCAGTAGACCTTGACTCTATGGAGTTTGTAAACTATCTGGAAACCATGCCAACAACAAGAATTACTTGGAATACAAATATATACCAAGAAGGGGTCAAATAACTTGTTTATTCTTCAATAACTGCCTCCATTAGAAAGGTTGATCCGTAGACCTTGACTGTATGGAGTTCGTAGACTACCTATAACCCATGACAACAGGTAATACCACTTCGCATGCAAGCATAAATTCTGTTCCAACAAGGTCCAAAGCACTTAGCTTATCTTAAAACAATATCCGAAACTAACCCAAATTTGCCTAATATAAATGATTGAATCTCTTTTCACGCTTCTATGGGGCGTAAAAAAAGGAGCATTATTTAGAAATTTGAGCGTAAAATGAGCTTTAACAATATTAAAACTAGACATATAAATAATGTAGATTAGGGGAAAAAAGTGTCAAAATAATAGATAGGAAGGTAGAAAAAAAACCGAAATTTTCCTCATTTTGATGAAACATCTATCATTTCGGCGAGGCAAAACGCACTAGTGCAGTGTTCCCCAGCATACTTACAATTAAAGGTCACACAGTTGAAGTGGGCCGCAAAATTTTTAGAATATTTGTTGTTCAGTTCTTATTGAATTTTAAAGAATTATACAAAATGATTATTTATACCTGAATCTATGACAAAATGTCGAAAGGACCAAAGGTCGAAAAGAAAAAAGTTCGAAAAAACGAATGGTCGAGAAAACAAAACGTCGAAAGACCCAGAAGGTCGAAAGTGAAAAAGGTCGAAAGGGACAAAATGTTAAAAGGGACAAAATGTCGCAATGGAAAAAAAGAAGAACTAAAGAAGAAAAAATGAATAAGTAATTAGGAAGATGGAAGACTGAAGTAGAAATAAGGCAGAGGGCGGAAGGTAGATGGAAGAAGGAAGGAGGAAAAAGAAAAAGAATAGAAGCTAAAAAGAAGGATGAACGAAGAAGGAAAAAAAGAAGAAACAAGGAAGAAAGGGAAAGGAAATAAAAAGAAAAACAGTAAAAGGAAACAGAAAGGAAATAAGAAGAAAGTTGAAGGAAAAGGGAATAGAAAGGAAAAAGAAAGAAAGAAGAGACGAAAGGAAATATAAAGGAAATTAAAAAAAAGAAGGAAAAGGAAATAGAAAGGGGGTAAAAAGAAAGACGAAGGAAAAGGGAATAGAAAGGAAATAAAAAGAAAGAAGAAAGAAAAGGAAATAGAAAGGAAATTGAAAAAAAGGAAAAGGAAAGGAATTAGAAAGGGGGTAAAAATAAAAAAATTAAATAAAAAAGAATAAGGACGATGGTAGAAGGAAAAAAGAAAAGAGAAAGGAACCAGAGAGAAGAAGGAAAAAAGAAAAATGAAGGAAGTACTTTTCGACGTTTTGCCCCTTTCGACGTTTTGTCCTTTCGGCCTGATGTACCTTACGACTTTTTATCCTTTTCATCCATCTGTCCCTTCGAACTGATTATGTCTATCGTTCGACATTTTGTCATTCGTCCTTTTGTCGAAAATTTTTGTTTTTGTTGGGAACTAAAATGTAAAAAAAGTCGTTACGATTGAATTATTCATTAAAACCCAAATTAAACCATCTACTAGTGCCTAAATTAAACCATCTAGTACTGCATTTCTCACATTTAGCAAAGACACCAACCTTTTCGGTATGGTTAACCATTTTCTTCCTAACTTCTGATGTCTATCGATTCTAGAACTTTGACTGCTTTTTGCTTTTTGTCCGACATTAGTTTCGCACTGATATAAGATGCCGTGCTGTGGCAAATAAAGGCGTGTTTCTACCGTATTTGTTAACTTGCCAGCAGTGCTGAATATAATCGTGCAAATTTGCTTTTCATATCGTCATATCCATATAGTCAATTATGAGTACACTTAAAAACGATGTTTTTGAAATATGTTTTATTTCACCAACATTAGAAATTAGATTATATCATATACAGACAATCAAAAAAGCCTAAAACTACTAAAAAAATATTTTTTTGGGGATCTGGCCAGTTCTCGCACCTTCTTCTTGATACTCTGCATAAGGTTTTGCACAACCGTAACGTCGATGATTTTGCTTACGTTGACCCAGTCTTTTTTGAATCTGTTGATGTCATCTGCTCCTCTATCCTTCTTCCGCAATTTTCCCTTCATCAAAGCCCAAAATTGTTCAATAGGCCTTATTTGTTGGTAAATCGGAGGATTCATGTCTTTTGTAACAAATTGCACGTTGTTTTTTGGTACCATTCTATGGTGGTACGCGCATAATGGCATGATGCCAAATCAGGCCAAAACAGTGTCGGACCTTTATGCTTTCGGATAAGTGGCAGAATTCGTTTATTATGACACTCCTTCTGGTACGTTTCGTCGTTTATATTTGCGGTCGTGAAAAAAGGCGACGATTTTATATCACACTAGTCGACCCGGCAGACGTTGTCCTGCATAGTAGGCGAAAACGCGCGTTGTGAACTTCCTATGCGAAATTTTCATACGATTCTTAATTTTAGTTTTTCACGATTTACTCCATCTTACCCGTGATTTTCGCATAAGGAAATATCATATAAACCCGTCGGAAACGAAAACGAATGTGTCTGCTGAAGAAATGAAAAAATCCATCCAGCCGTTTTCGAGTTATGCGGATACGAACACAGACCATTTCATTTTTATATATAAGATTGGCAAATCGCATTACCTTTTTCCCATATTTCTCACAAAAAAATGGACTTTTCTGAATTTGGAACATCCGTTCCAAGCTTAACTGTGCCCCCGGAAGTGCTTTGCAGTCCAATTTGAATCCATGATGATGCAAATGTCATTTTTGCTTAAAAGGTCGTCGTACAGCTTCCGAACTCAAGTTTTCACGGAATCTGCCTGAATTTGGCTGCGTTTCGGACGTTTTTGCTTTCGGTAAGTTTTTAGAAGATTACGTTCCGATCGATGTTCCACACTTTTTTGCACAATTTCTTATTGACACCTCCTTCTTTCTTTCGAATATTTTGAAAATTGTCTTGTCCAACTTTGGGATAGATGCACCTTCTACGGGTAAGTCGTTCAACGTGTTATGCATACCAAACCGTTTGATGGCATTTCGGACCGCACAAACACTATAGTTAACTCCTTCTTGTTTCGCCAATTTTCTTAGCGAAAGCCCTTTCTCGATACAGTAATCGATTTTCGCTTTTCTTCCGTCAGCCCACGCATTGTTGCACTTGATGTTAAAGTTGAACTTTTTGTAAAGGTTTTCGTTTGTTTACAAGTCTAGTAACTCACGGAAACTCAACAGCTGTCAAAACAATTCATAGTCTTTGTCATACAGAGCCTGAAATGTGTACTCATAATAAACGATACAGTCTTTATTTTCATGCTTTCCGATTATTTGACTGAAACCTTTTCTTCACCAATTATATGGAATATGAACAAAACCTTGTAATCGTTGAGTATTTTCGGTGCGTTGACATGATAGTAGATTATCGACGTATTTTTTGGAGATAATAATAAACTATTTATGGGGCCCTACATAGCCGTGCGGTAAAACGCGCGGCTACAAAGCAAGATCATGCTGAGGGTGGCTGGGTTCGATTCCCGATGCCAGTCTAGGAAATTTTCGGATTGGAAATTGTCTCGACTTCCCTGGGCATAAAAGTATCATCGTGTTAGCCTCATGATATACGAATGCAAAAATGGTAACTTTGCTTAGAAACAGTTACAGTTCGCAGTTAATAACTGTGGAAGTGCTTAATGAATACTAAGCTGCAAGGCGGCTCTGTCCCAGTTTGGGGATGTAATGACAAAAAGAAGAAGAAGAATAAACTAATCTTTTAGTTGAATTTGGTAGTAGTTAAATTGGAATCAAGTCAACAGATTCAGTTGTTGTTTTGCTCTCGCCGCGCGCCGACGTCTATTAGTTTGCTATTGCGTTGTGCGACAATAAGATATCGTCGTCGGGGGTGACAATGGGTCAAATGAGGGTGAGAATGGGTCACTGTTTCAAGTACTTAGAATGCTTGTAGAATGGATTGAATGTTTCTGGGGGCAAGAAGACTAAAATATAAGAGACCTTTTTGAACGATTTTGCTCTACGTCCTCCAGGCTGCTGGTGAGAGCGATGACCCATTCTCACCCCCCAGACCCATTGTCACGGTATCGATGTACCTTTAATGGAAACGGTGTAGAAATCCTCGATAGATCGTTCGCTGTGTGTGAAGTTTGTTTCGATGTATGCAATGTAAGAGTCACTGGAGAAAAACATGGAATAGGCCTGGATCACATGTACACCGGCATGAGAGGCGTGTACATCGATGTGGAAAAGGAGATTCCAGCATCTCTATCGGTATCAAATTGTAAGGAAAAGGTGTTTTACCAAGATTTGCGAAACAAATGCTTTTTGTGTCGAGCGGAAGGTCATCGGAAGGATGCGTGTCTACGAAGGAAAGCTGGAAAGAAGGAATCGAACATGCAAGAAGAAGAAGAAGAACGGAAAACATACTCCGGTGTCGTAATCGGATTCGGAGCAGCAACGAAAGCAACGAAGAACGACGTAGTTGAAGTGGCCGAAGAAGATGTGGTTGTACTGGACACCGATTCAAATTCCCAATTCGATGATGGAGCGCGAGAAACTGGCCGAAAAAATGGAATTTAAAAACAATACAGATCGAATCTGCTTCGTGAAGAAGGGGGTAATAGACTATTCGGATTACTATAGAAAAATAAGAGAGGAAGAAGAAAAGAAGCAGCAAGCGCAGTCGACGAGTCAGCGACGGGACCGTTTAGTTACGGTAGGATTAGAGTTTCCATTTCCCGGCCATTTTCGTTGTCCCGGGATTCGGGATGAACATGTTCGTATATCCCGGGAAATCCCGGGATCCCGGGATTTTTTCGATGTTTCCTTAGAAAACTTATTTTTTGATTTAAAAACGTTTTTATTCAATGTTCAGGGGTAAAGATTGTATTTTTTTTTAACTCTAAAACAATATTTGATGCAATAATCGTTTAACTGGGTGTTTTGCATCTTCAAAATAGAAGTTTAATTAATAAAACCAAACTAAACAGTTAAGACATTAAAAATATTCTCAGATGATTTACTATGGAAAACTAAGACTCTGTATGAAATTTAATGATTGGTAAATTCGGTGACCTTCTCGAATTCCAATTAAATCCACGATAAAACGCGATTCTGAATATTTGAAGGCAATGCAATGCTTGAAACAGGTTTTGTAAAACCAAATTGAGAATATTTGTACTTTTAACTGTAGTATACGTTACAGTTAACTCGATAATTATCGATAAATCAACGAGTACTCGATAACGATAACGTTAAATCAACGCTCACTTTGTCGTCAACGAAACATCATCGTACAACCATTAAGTTAAATTAACGACGATAATTCATCGATTAACAACCCTGGAGCAGATTATGGTCAAGGAAGATTTCAGATCTCAAACATAGTGTGGATGGATTATCTACAGAAACGTAATCGCAGTCCGGGATCCAGGGATCGGGCCATACGACTCGTTGTATCGTGGTATCGTGAGATCATGCATTGGCTGCGAAAGTCACGGGTAGCGCCGTACAGAATTTAGTGGGAGGTTGAAGAGTTGGTCAGTAGGAGTCCAAGCGAAGCTTTGGTCAGGAGCTGGTTAGCAGCACAAAAAAATTAGGCAGAGCATCGGGGTCGGACCACTTATACTTGCGCATGTGCTAGAAAGTTTGTTGTACGAACGTCGATTGGAAGGACATGAATTGGATCAAGAATTGTTTTGGAGGCAGGTAGGAGGTAGATGGGTAGGAAGCAGGCGCCAAATAGATGTAGCTGATCTTGTACTGTAGATACTTGTCGTTTAATTAATAGAGAGCTGTAGCTGCTGGAAAAAGTATCAGTCAGTAGCCCTCCATTGAGTGGTATAGGGGAATCTAATTTTTTTGTGAAGGTGTTCTAATAATTATCTCCGATATTTTCATGTCTGTTCCTCTCTTACTAATTCAATCATAAGATGATATCGACTGTGCATCACAAAGAACCTGAGCTCCGTATACACACTCAAAATAATTTTCACTTAGAAGCTACTTGAAAACATATGCAGATATTTTCCATGTAGTTTCGTGTGTGAAAGTTAAATGATTTATTAGTGATGGCACTCATTATTCTCAGTTCACTAGAAAATAAAATAAAATTTAAGTGAAATTTTGTTTGGCCATGTACTTAAATTTTAAGTGAAACTTTGATATTTTTTTCTATAGCATCCCTATTAGTGATGTATATCCCGTCCACTAGAAGCGGACGAGGGCAAAAATTGGAGTACAAAACTATTTCATACTCAAACATTTTGCTTCGCAAATCGTTCTCATAATGCTTTTGCAAAATGTTTCATTAGCGATAGTTGATAAACATACATTTTGCTCTGAGAACCCCACTCATATATTTTTCATACATTCATTTTAAGTAGAATTCACTAGAAGAGTATATAGATATTATTTTCAATTTTTTCTAATGAATTCCACTACATTTCTTATTAAGATGCACTTGTGATTTGAGTAAGTTTTATTTGATTCCAGTAAGGCCGATGGAAATTTCGATTTTTAAAGTCTACATGACTTTTTATAGTGGAATTAAAGTGACAATTATTTTTAGTGCATAACCAAATAAACGAACTTGGAAAAAAATCATGTCTGATGGGAGGTATTGCGCATAAATCCCAAAATTTTATTCCCATCTTTGGGTTTCCGCGTCGAGCACTCAGCGCAAAGACTCGGCGACAAGGGGAAAGTTATAAAGTTGGTAACCCTGATTTTTGACAATTAATGTCGATTGTTTGTGTGAGTGCACCGATGTCAAAAATAGAGCTTTTAGCTGAATTTTTCATTGCAAATGCAAGTTTTGACAGTATTATTCATGTATGAGTGAAAAACATGTATAAAAGATCTATCGGGGAAGCAGTCGCTGAAGACAAATGTCATTGTCTTCAACGACGAAACGAAAAGTTTCAATGCAAAAAGCAATATAAAAATATGATATGAGTTTATCACCTAAGTTGGGTTTCGTTTTCAAAACAAATAACTTTTGTAAGAAGAAAAATTACACTGTTTGCGAACCGGAAATGAAACAGTAGTTTTTGTCCCGGGTATCCCGGGATTTTCGGGATTTCAAAACTAATATCCCGGGAATCGGGAAATCCCGAATTTTCTTAAATCCCGGGATTTTTTGTCCCGGGATGTCCCGGGATGGAAACTCTAGGTAGGATCGATAGATCGATCTCCACCAAAGAAGACCTCCCGCAGAAATGCGTCTGATACTTTTTCCGAATAATTTATTTAAATTGTTTGTAATGTTTTCGACTCTGTAGAGTTTTCTTTTAAACAATTGAGCCTAATAAATAAATGAAATGGTTAAAAAAAGTCAACGGATGGTTATTTTTCTTCTAAAATATTGACAACTAATTCTTTTATATCGAAAGCAAAAACCAGTTAAAGAAATAATCATCCTGACCAGTGAATTAAAATTCGATCGATGTACGGTGGATAAAATCGTGTTTCTAGCGCGTTTGTTCAATAGTACCTTTATTATGCGATTTTGCATAGAGACATTTTATCAGTAAATCCTCCAAAAAGTGAGATGAATTTTTTTTTTCCTGTTTACAACATGCAAGGTATATGTTTTTGCGAGAGTTGTAGCAAAAGCTCTCCCGAAAAACTTTGTCGAAGACACCAAGTTCGTAATTTCATTACTTTGGGAGATTTATTGTTTTTCATGCCAACAAGCTTTGAACATGTTCGGCGTATAAGCATACAAGTATATGGAGACGCATGGTGTATTGGTTCATCAACTCCTTATGATGGGAGATTGCTTTCTGCTTTGCATAGTAGGAAATTATTTTTTATTAAACATTCCTTACATTCGCTTACAACTCTACAGTTCAGGTATTCATATAATGTTTATTACATACTTGTACTTTGTTATGCGTATGAGGTTGACTGCCACAATGAGCCCTTTGTCAATGCTCTTGCTATGTTAGGTCAGTGCTCTTGAACAGCGTTCTCGTGTTCAGAATGCATCTCTGGATGCGTTACGATTTGTACTGCCGAATGCAAATCATAAAGACAATTCCCGAATTCATGAGTCATCTCACCTGAAACCATAAATTTGACTCATGAATATGATTTATTTCAATATCGAACTGTTGTAGTTCGATTCATGATACCATGTGTCATTTGACCAGATTGATTTAGAAACGTCAGAAGTTTTTATTATTGCTTATGACAGTCCTAATTCATATATTCCTTTCAGTGGATTCTATATTAACTAGTATTGCGTTAATATTGTTAGGTGTTCTAAAAAGATTACCTAGAAAAAAATATTGAATCATCATAATTACGATATTGGGAGAAGAATATCAGTACCGGCATCGCTATCATCGTTCCTTAACAACTACCTTTCACAGAAATGATTGGCTTCAAATCATATTTGAATGTTAGTTTTGGGGAAACCGAAAGACTCGCGTTTTGGTCGAGGTTAGAGAATTTTATATTTTAATTTTGTGTAACGCTTTTCCTAAGCTTCCCAGTGCTTGATGTCTTTAGACCAAGAGTTGAAAAATGCTCTTCATATCAATCTCCAACTGTTCTCGTGGTTATTCCACCAACTGATAGAAGTAACGCCACAATCATGAATTACGGTCATATCTGCGGTTGTTATGGTTATGATTATGATTTTAGTCAATTCGTGAGTCTAAATCATGATTTCCAAAAAAATAAGATAGTTCATGAACTCATGATTTTGAAATAATGAAAACGGTAACCGATTTGTTTCCGTGTACTACTACTTAAATGAGTGCGCTAAAAACACGATTTTAGCCACTGTGGGATACAAACGCAAAACTAGCAACAAAAGAGAATAATTCTTTGTCATTTTGTTTTGGATGATAATAACAAGTACCAGTGAGATGTTGTCTAGAACCAAAAATAACAAAATAATGCTGCAAATATGTTGTTTTGTTTTCAAAATCTATTAATCTGCTATCCTACTGTCTTTTCCGTCTAGTCCTTCTTGAATCATACATACTCATTCTTATTCTATGGTTCTACATTACAACTGGAACTTGACCTGATTTTCAACTTGAAGAATCAATATCTTAATCATATGTTTATTATGAAAATAACTCTGATTAACTCTGAAATAATTCTTGTTACATTTGGTTCATTTTGTGGCAAACGTTTACAAGCTCACATGATGACACACGGTTTATTAATAGGCGCTACTCGAATATTGATTCCCTAATCCTGACTCCAACAAGAAAGGATAAACGTGTTGTGATTGCCCATTGTTAATAGTTCTGCTTCACATTCGTCGATTTTTCCATATCATAGAATATAATAGAAGTTTCTAAACAAATGCGCCAGGATGCCTTTTCACGGTGCATAGAAGTATGCGACTGATGTAACTACTGACAGCGGTGCGTAGGAAATCTTCCATTGATTTTGATTGATTAGATAAAAACTCATTACATTGGAGCCGTATCTATCGGATCTTCGTACACCAAGTGTAGGAGAATGGCAAAAAGATCGTCGACACTATGATAAAAAAGTAAAATGACCTGCTACATACTTATATACAATCCATTACTTACTATCCAAAGAATCGTCTTCATCGGCTATTCCGTAACCGATGAACTACTAGCGCGCAGCTGTTTCCTTTTTGTGACATCACAAGTTGGGCAAATAAATTCTGCAGCACTCGTTCTGGTTGAAAACAATCCACGAGTGAAAGCTTCGTGCTCCGGAAAATCCAGGAAGGAGGGATCTCATTCTCACCGCCGCCCGGTGGTGCTTGAGTTCCCCTCCACAGCGCCGGGGAGGATAACAGAGAAAGCTTTTGCTCCCACGGCCATCAGCCGAATCCCGACGAGGAGGTCGCTGCCTGCCGATGACGCCGACCCAGAGCGCTGTGCGCCGTAGCGCGAACGAAATTGATTTTAGTCCTGACCGACCGTCCAGAGTGGACCCAAGTGGTTGACTGCGTCCGTGTCGCTGCACGTGCTGGAAAATTCTTGTGGTGTGTGCTGCAAAAAAGTAATGAGCTTGGCACACTGGTGTGGAAAAGAATCCGGGCAGTTCTAACCAGTTGATTACCGCCCGAAACGGCCGCCGCTTTGGGTCGTGGGGGCGGGCGCGAGTGGGACCTTTGCGCGCGGCTCGGAGGGAATTCCAGTTAATAACATTGTAGCAGTGGCAGGTAGGCACAGTCAATATTCGGCGGTGCGGATATCCTTCAAAACTATCGCTGTGGGAGTGCGGGAATGGTTTGTGTGCGCGTGAATGTGGTCAGTTAATGACGTGCTCTATATCGTGGCAGTTGGATGGTCGGTTCGTGGTTAGTTTGGTCGGTTCGCTGCCAGTTTCGATTTTTAAGGCCGCTCGTAAAATTTCTCTCGCAATCGCAACACGCTGTTGATTCTGTGTGGTCTGACGTTGGCCGCTGTAATTCGACGCTGAGAAATCAATAAAAGTTAATTGTGCAGAGCTGGCATTTGGGGTTCTGTAGTTGGCGGCGAGCGTTGCCGATGTTGTTGGACATGATGTGATTTTAGTTTGCTGAGGTATAACAGCTCGCAATAATGGGTTATTTATGTATTTTTCATTGGATGTTTAATATAGTGGTACTACTTATAGGGGAAAATGACTACATTGAATCATATGAAATACAGATTAAGTCCAATATGCCCTGTCATGTTTTATTTAACACAAGAGCCCGTTTCTTAGAGGAAATCACTATCTCTGATTAGTCGAACGACCAATTAAACTCATTCACCACTACGAGAAGTTTCTTCTGACTGAGCAAGAATAGAGCCAAAATGCTACAGCACGTGATTCACACGGAGCCATTTACAATATCTTTGTAAATTACATGATGTTTTCTGATTCTTTTACTGAAATTGTTTAAACATTTTTACTTACAACTGATTTCTTTGATGAGTTACATTGAATTTTGTGAAAAGTTATACTACTGGAAACAGGTGATTTCTTTGCATTCCTAACATCAAGAAGTATAGAGAGAAGATGTACTTGGACAGAATAAATATTTTCGAGAATGTAGATTCTGCAAAATAGATCTTATTAGATTCAATCAACAAAAGAACACTATTTCGTGAAAAAATCATAAATTGGGGAGAAACAAGTGCATAGTTTGGCACAATGCTCATTTAAGCTGGAAACATTACCAATAATTCCTATGAAAACCATGTGGAGCCTACTTCAAACTTGTAATCAACCAATGGCAAATATCAGAAAACCTCACACCACATGTCAGAGTTGAAGCGTTGACCGACAGTTGCGTTGGAAGGTCATAACGTGCAAAAACATATCACTAAAATCACCATCAAAATCAATCATTAGGGTGATTTGGGATCATATCCAACGTTAACGTTTCGTTTCTCATACATTTTACCTCGCGTTTTGGGAGGTGTAGCTATTGTTGTTTTTTTAGTTGACGAGACTGAAATGTTTTATTAACGCATGCTAGGAGTTCGCACGCAATAATCAAAATCATAGCCCGGTGTCATACACTGGAGTATTGTGCCAGTAAAATCGCAAGGTGGCATGTCAATAAAGTTAAAATCAAAATGAAGGTCATAAAGCTCGACGGTTTTTTTTTTTCATCATAAAAATGTGTTCTTAAGCAAATCAAATATTTTGGACTTCACTTTGAGCAAAAAGTTCAGTGTCACACGCAGTTGGCTCAGTGTAACTGATTCGTCTCTGAAAAGATTCTGTCCCTGACGTGTCCGTGTTCGAATATTGCGTGATGTTGACAAAATTCGATGGTACTCTCGGATGGAGTTTGGGTGGTGATCAGAAAGAAAAATATCGTTTAACGACAGCTTTGAATGGATTATATTCATCTCTATCATACTCTCACCTTCGTCATGCTATTTGTGTGAATCTGAAACTGCTGTATTGATACTTCTTCTTTCAGAAACCCCTGCTGAAGCGTGTGGTTTTTTTTTCGGACACCCAAAAACCCAAATAAATTTATTTTATATTTCATTCCTAAACATAATATATACTTCATTGTTGCAGTAAAATTAAATAAAAAACGGATCTTACTGCATCGTTCAACTATTCGACGGAATGCAGCTTTCATATTAGCTTCAGTTTCAGGAAATTAAATTTCATATTCAGCTGCTGTATGCCATACCGTCGTGCGGGGCTTCTTTTGACTCCGGGGGCTACTTTGGATTTCTGATTTTTTGAAAATATTAAACGGAAAAAATACCAAATTTGAAACAGAAAGTTGCCATCCAACTATCAACTAGACACCGATTGGTGATAATGACAATTTTATTGTTATTTTCGTTATAATTCTTGTTTTAAAATGTCCCTGATTTGTCAAAAGAAGCCCCGCACGACGGTACATATGAAATTTGAACCGCGCCACAAGATTTTGTATAACATTATATATAGGAAAGTGCTGCACATAGTTGTCCTCATAGAAAAGTCCCTTATGGAAATTTAAGCTGTTTAGAAAATGTCAAAAATAATTGCTATGTTATGGGTATGTATTTTATGAGATATCTATGGCAGAATGTGGTGACTACTTCAAGATATTGCCAAAAGCCTTTCTTCGTAAAATCTACAAAAACTTTTTAATTTTGTTTATAAAAATCTGTCCTATTTCCTTTTATAAGAGAGAATCTCTGAAAAAGTAAAAAATTAATGAAGTAATTCCCCTTGACCTTTTTGCCTTTCTCGTATACAAAGTAGAGTAGAGTGGGGCAAGAGTACGCACTTAGTTTTCAATCGATCATGTGGCCCTTATGAAGCAAGCTTCTGCATATCTTATCAGTGTCGATGATTCATGTACTCTTCCTTTATGTTACCCAGTGGAAAAAATATTGAAATTATTGAGATTCGTTTTAGTAGAACCCTTATTGCAAGACAAGTGAAAAACGCACTCTTACCCCACTGGTGGGGTAAGAGTACGCATTTATCCAATCATGTGCTTTAAGTATATATTAACACAAATAAGAGTTAATAACATTTAATTGATGTTTAATGAGCATATATTAGGGAATGTTCAAAGATTACGTAACTCTTAAAGGGGGAGGGGGTCCTAAAAATGTGCACTTTCATACGAAAAACCATTATTTTTTATATATACAAAAAACTACAGAGGGGTCATTCCATATGAAGTGACCGAGAAAAAATGCAAACGTGCAATCGACTTTCTTAGAATTAAATGAAATTTTGACCAATTGTTTATGTATGGGTTATACCCCAAAATCCAAAATTTCGTTGTGATTGGACCTCCCCACGATGAATACGACCATCCCCCTTTTCGGACAAATGTATGAAACCCATTATTTTGTTTTGTTAATATCTCTGGAACTGTGAGATCTATAATGAATCTAAGGTAACCATTCGAAAAAAGATTTTTCAAGGAATTTATAAAAAAATATTTTTTTTATGTGCAGTGTTGCCAAATGAACAATTTTTAAGTTTTTGTCCGAAAAATGCATTTTTTACCCAATGAGTATATTTTTATTTAAAAAATAATCTCACCAACGTGTTCTTTGGCTATTTTTACATTGGAAACGCTTGAAACCCCGAGGTACTATGTTCCGATCTTGAGATACAGAATTTTAAAAATGAAAAGTCCTTTTTTCACTGTGAACATTGAATTTCCGATTTCCGAACATACACACACACAGCTCAACTGGTTGCTTCCCCACTTTCCGCATCGCGTTTGAAATTTATATGAAAATTAGCATTGATTTTTTTGTATTCTTGCTCCTATCGGCTTTGTTTTATCGTTAGTTCAATCATCTCACTCAATACGTTAGCATATAGTCTGAAAGATGCCGAAAAAGTTTGCTGAAGAATAAGCATTGCTAGAAATATTACAACGCTTTGAAGTTTGATTGTTGAAATCATATCCAAGAAATCAATGTTTCTGCCAGCACTATACTACAATTTGTTCCTCAGCCCTAAAAAAATTCAAAAATTTGAAATAACGCTCAGTTGAATGATTGGTACACGTAGTTTGGCAGTGCTGGCAGAATAAACAATTTTGATCGTCGTTCCAGCAAGGATCACTCACAAAAAACTCCGCATTACATTCATGAAATTTTCGACACATATATTCCATGGGCCCACATGCATTGCATGAGTGTTCACAGATACTATCGATGTGGGTCATAGTATCCTTGTGTGAATTTGTATGCAATGAGGTAAGTGCCGGCCGACGCATGATATGCATATTTCAAAATGAATTGAAATGAATTTTTGCCATAAAGTATGTGTCGATTTTCCTGAGTGATCCTTCTTCTGCAAAGTTTTTCGGCATCCTTAGGGTCAACCTTTAACGCAATATGTCACATTGTTTAAGAAAATCTGAATTCTCCAGGAGTTAAAAATGCAAAAAATACAAAAAAAAATTGGATAGCAAATAGGGTATCTGTTCCATTATTAATAACATGATCCTATATCAATAACATTCGCAAAACGGGCAATTTAGGCTCAATTTGTGTCGTGTTTTGTTGTTTTCCGACGTGCTCACTGCTGAAAAAAATCACAAAAATGAGAAACAAAACAAATAGCGCACCAATTCTTTGTTTTCGAATGGTATTGATTTGGGTACATGGTATGAATTCAAGGAGCAGTTCCCCTATTATCCATTTATTTTCAAAATACAGAAAATAAAATCATTATTTCAAAGAAGACCATTTTTATGATGTTTGTTTTTGGTCTACTATTTTCATATTTTGACAATATACATACACAGTTGACAATTTTCGATTCCTTGGTGAGTGACTGAGAGCTCATGGCTGTCGTCAAATCACATTTGGGTGCTGTGGAGTGTGGGTTTAATTCCCGTGGTAGTAAGATAAAAACTTTTCGTGGATAGTTCTCCTCTGGTCGACTAGTATTGACATTAAGCTTTTCTTCTGTCTTGTGTATAACTACACAATTCGTTTGAAAATTGCATCCAACGTTTTTTGCCATTTTCAACCCTCTTACCACTTGTCACAAATCACTTACCCTCTTCTTCTGTAAGTACAAGTATCATTTACTTAATGATTTGCCTTTTTCATACCCTTTTTCCCACAATAACATAGTGAAAGTCTACTTCCTTATGAGCTACTTTATTTTTCCCTTTCTCGTACACTAAGCGTACTTAAAGGCTATATATTCGCTTCGAAAATAAACTTTTTATAGAAGGCCCGGGGATCCATAGTGTTGTATGCCAATCGACTCAGCTTGATAAATTGAGGTGATGTCTGTGTGTGTGTGCGCAGAAAAGTTTCATCCACTTTTTGGGCACTTGCCCTTAACCGATTTGCTCACAACATGTTGCATTTTACGGGGAATCCTGTCCCATTGTTTCCTATTTAAATTTGACTGGTTCGGACTATAGGCTCGAAACATATGGTCAAAATACTATTTTCAAAATGCACGAGAAGTGCACCATTCCCGCAAGGTAAATTAATCAGGGTTTTTTAGATAATCATATCGTTTCTTCTGTCGTAATTGCCTTTCGCATGTCTTTTTTTGCTGTTTTTAAGAAAATTTTTGTTTCTATGATTAAAACACGAGTCTTTCGGTGCACTTAATCTAACGTTATTTTGTAAGAATAAAATAGAAAAAAATATTTCGGCTCCGTAACGCTTAACAGCATATGAGCCGAAAGCTTTTGAAATTAATTAATGATCTATAAAATTAAAAAAAAATCTTTCCATAGCAGGTGAAATACTATATAGTACCTATGTGAGTAATAGTTTAATAGTACGCTTTACAACAATAAAGAAAAGTTATTTTTTCCAAAGTGACTACGTTGCCAAGTACATTATTTTCTATTCAATGTTACATGTTTTACAATTTCTTTTAAGAAAACAATATCTTGGAATTCTTGGCAATTTTATAAAAACACTCTAGCAAAAAGGGTAAAGGTTGGGTATGCATAACAAAATCTTATGTGATTGATAAGCTCCATATGAATCATATTACATTCAAAACTCTATAACTCGAGAACGGCTCATAGTACCTTGGGGTTTCAAGTGTTTCTTATGCAAAATTCTCTGGAGAACACGATGCTGGTGTTATTTTCCAAATAAAAATATACTCATAGCCAGAAAAATACAATTTTATACTTAAAACGCAAAAACAATGCAGATGGCAACACTTCTACTAAAAATCGATATTTTTCTCAAAAAGTTTGAAGAATTCTCTTCAAAATGCATAAAAAGAAGTTATTCGTAGCTTTAAAACTGTCCGAGATATGAGTCGTTCAAAAATATGGTTTTTACAAATCGTCAAAAACGGGGGGTGCTCGCATTTGCCGAGGGGTTGTCCAATCATCAAATAAATTTGGATTTTCACATATAATCGGTAGATAAACAAATCCACAAAATTTGATAACAATTGGTGTAAGTCGATTACAAGTGGTTCGGTCACTTGGTATGGAATAGCCACCCTATAACCAGAGACCGGCGGAGTGAAAAACTGTAGAAATGGCAACGTATGAAAATGCATGAAATCGTGAAAATATCACTGGCAGCACTTGAACTTTTTGCTTGCTTCTTATGGAAGCAAAAAGTAAACAAGTCGAATTGGAACCGCTTTTGACGGTTCGATTGGAAACAAGATGGCGTCTTCGCCGATCTCTTATTCTAGTATTTCTAGTATGGAATGACCCAGAGGTAAAAATATATATCAGGTTTCGCGTGGCGTATACAAAGGCAATACAATAAAGAAAGTCCACCAATCACGTAACGTAAAATTTGGCTATTTCATCACCCCTCCCCCCCTATCTTACACTATTTGTATGAATCCTCTAAAAATTATATGGATCGTCACACATCTCACAACCCCTCCCAGCTAAACGTTGCGTAATTTCTGAATGTTTCTTTTGATTAAATGAAATTATCATTTAGATGAAATTGTGTTTTCGTACTATGTTTAGGTGTACAACAAGTCCTAATACAATTTCACTATTTCGCTTCAGTGCTTTGTTCGCTAAGTCCTTTCTAACACCAAATTACTTCAACTTATCCTAAAAACTTGTGATAATTTCAAATTCTGTCCCTTTTTTCTTAGTTGTGGATCTTTACGCTTTGGAAGAAGTCTTATTTCGGTCGGAGATACGGGTTTGACATCATAACTTGAAGATTCATATGCGTACTCTTGCCCCACCGGTTCCTGCGTACTTTTACCCCACAGTCCCAAAAATTATTTAAGTAATGGTTTTGACGTCTTCGAAAACCAACCGGATTGGTGCTCTGTACAATAAAGTACTCTATACAAGAGGTTATCGAAATGGTATAATGTTCACCTGATTGAACGTATATATGGTAATGAAATACTAGTTGTGGAAATCCATTGTTTCCTATTGAAAATTGGCCCGATTGGTCATTGCGTTAAAAAGTTATTGGAAAAACATTGTTTTTCTGCCAAGGGTCCCCCCTTGGGAAAAAAAATTCAAGAACGAAAATTTTTTTTTTTTTCAAAGTTTGCAGCAATACATTCAAATGACCGCAAATACATATGAATTGATGGAAAAAGTAAAATCTATTCCCCTAAAGTGCTATTTTGACCTCTCTTATGTGTTTTTCTTATTATTTTAATGCGCGAGAAAGGCACCACCAACGCTAGGTGGATTGATCTGGTTTTTACAATTAAATTTACAGTTATTATAATTCTTTCTTAAACTGTAGACAACTTACAACTATATTTGGGTTACCGGCTGGTTCGAGATAATGTTGCTTTGGATTTTCAGGGCACTTATCTTTCTCCGGTTTGCTCGCAACAAGTTGTTTTGGGTTCACTAAATTTGATGTAGTTTGATTAAGTGGTGCTGGAAAAACCCAGAATAGTCGGTCAATAATAATATTGAAAAGACATAATCCTTTCGTAAAAATCATGTATTATCCAGGTTTAAAGGTATGATAAATGTTATCCTTCATTTGGATTCATGGATAGTCCTGTAAAAAGCAATAATAAATGTGTTTACGTTGATCCGGAATAAAGTAGGAGTTTGCCAGAAATAGGACAGTGGTGAATATGATTAAAGATGGCGTTTGTTCAGATTATGGCAATGATGGGTGTGATCTTATTTTTAAGAGTAGGCGTTTGCCGGGATTTAGGCAATAGTCGATGTGATTCCTTGTTTGCAAGTAGACGCCTGCCCGGAATAAGGCAATAGTGGATGTGATCCCTTCTTTTGAAGTAGGCGTTTGCCTGGATTAGGGCAGTGGTGGATGTGACAATTTTTTTAGGAGAAGGCATTTTCTGGATTAAGGCAATGGGAGATTTGATCTCTTCTATTAGAAAAGGCGTTTGCCAGACTTCAAGCAATGGTGGATGTAAGCCCTTCTTTATTTATTTATTATCAGACTAAGGCCGGAGTGGCCTGTGCTGCACATAAAAGACTTCTCCATTCAGCTCGGTCCATGGCTGCACTTCGCCAACCACGCAGTCTGCGGAGGGTCCGCAAATCGTCCTCCACCTGATCGATCCACCTTGCCCGCTGTGCACCACGCCTTCTTGTTCCCGTCGGATCGTTGTCGAGAGAACCATTTTCACCCGATTACTGTCCGACATTCTGGCTACGTGCCCGGCCCATCGCAGTCGTCCGATTTTCGCGGTGTGAACGATGGATGGTTCTCCCAACAGCTGATGCAATTCGTGGTTCATTCGCTTCCTCCACGTACCGTCTGCCATCTGCACCTCACCATAGATGGCACGCAACATTTTCCTTTCAAAAACTCCCAGTGCGCGTTGGTCCTCCACGAGCATCGTCCAGG
Source organism: Armigeres subalbatus (assembly GCF_024139115.2). Classification (NCBI taxonomy): domain Eukaryota; kingdom Metazoa; phylum Arthropoda; class Insecta; order Diptera; family Culicidae; genus Armigeres; species Armigeres subalbatus. The sequence continues at coordinate 95,071,705 of NC_085140.1, read as the reverse complement.
TCTCGTGTCCGTAGAGAACTACCGGTCTTATAAGCGTTTTGTAGATAGTCAGTTTGGTACGGCGGCGAACTCTATTCGATCGGAGCGTCTTGCGGAGTCCAAAGTACGTACGATTTCCAGCCACTATGCGCCTACGAATTTCTCTGCTGGTATCGGCGGTCACCAGTGAGCCCAAGTACACGAATTCTTCAACCACTTCGATTTCGTCACCACCGATAGCAACTCGTGGTGGGTGGCTTACATTGACCTCTCTTGAGCCTCTTCCTATCATGTACTTCGTCTTCGACGTGTTGATGACTAGTCCAATCCGTTTAGCTTCCCTTCTTTAGAAGTATGCCCTTCGTTTAGCCCTTCTTTAGAAGTATGCATTTTCCAGCATTCAAGCCATGTTTCTTCAAAATCAGGCATTTTCCCGGAATAAGGCAATTGTGGATGTGATCCCTTCTTTAAAAATAGGCATTTATATGATCCCTTCTTTGGATGTAATCCGCGTTTACCCGGATTAAGAAAATGGTGAATGTGGTCCCTTCTTTTGAAGTGAGCGCTTGCCCGGAATTAGAAAAAGGTGGATGTGATTACTTCTTGAAAAGTAGGCATTTGCCCGGATTAAGGGAATGGTGGATGTGATCCCTACTTTGAAAATAGGCAATTTCTGCGAATGAGGCAATAGTGAATATGCTTCATTAGAAAGTTGGTGTTGACTCGGATTAAAACAATGGTGGATGTTATTCATCCTTTGGATGTATACGTTTGACCGAATTGAGATCGTTGCTATTGGATTTAATCTTTACTTTAAAAATAGGTATTTGTTTGGCATCAGGCAACGATTAAATTGCACAGTGTTTTATTTCGTCATTTTCACGATCGAAATTCAAAAACTCGAAAAGTGTTGATTTTGGATATAGGGTTTGTTCACAGAAGTTTCAAGATATTTAGAAGCGCATCTTTCGATAAAAACAGTTTGATGATTAATTCCCCTAAAAGTGAGTTGAGAAAATTATTTTTCCACCATAATGAGATAGACACGTAGTGTCTTCCGCAAAGTTGTAGCAAATGTTAATACGAGCAACTTTGCTGAACATCCCGAGTTTCTATCTCTTATATATAACAAACTTAAGTCGTTTTATGTAAAAACCCCATTAAAATCTTATTTTTCATTCTAACTCTTTCCAATGATTTCCCCAATTTCCGTCTCTTCTACAAAGTTGTTAAACAAGCAAAATTACATGTTTTTGCTGAACATTGTAACATTCCATCTCACATACAACAAAAGTTATCGTTAAAATATACATATTTTTAGAGGTATTTCCACTTGTGATTACTCCCTTAATTGCAAAAAGTCGCAAATTTCTTCACGATATGCTGAAAATCGCTTATTTCATTTTTATACTGACATTGAAAACTTTTGTCGACAAGAGTCTTCACGAATGCTGTGGTTAAAACTTGTAAACCTATGAAAAATCATAATATTTGAATAACTTTTGTTTTATAAGAGATAGAAAGTTACAATGTTCAGCAAAAACATGTAATTTTACTAGTTTGACAACTTTGTAGAAGAGACGGAAAATGTGAAAAATCATTAGAGTTAGTTTAAATTAAAAGAATAATTTTATGGGGATTTCCACATAAACCATGTTAAGTTTGTTACATCAATAATTTAGAAACTCAGCTTCATCGCCACATTTGTTATAACGTGAAATGCAAAGTTTTTCTAAATATACCAAAGGAAAAGTTGTTTCCAAATTCAACAGGATTTGTATTCGTTGTTCTTTGTCATCACTTTCATACTTTCACTAAAACAGTTTAGTATCTTCTGGAAGCAACCTCCTTCGAGTTCTTGGCTTTTGATACAACGGGATCCAACGATATCAATGATCAATGCGTCAGTTCCTCGTTTGTCCTACAAATTACCTGCAGCAGATGTTTCTGCTGTTTTAATCAAATTGAAACGCTTATTATTACGGTTTATGTGTAAATTCCCCTAAAAATCATTCTCTTAACTTAAACTAACTATAATGATTTTTCACATTTTTCGTCTCTTCTACAAAGTTGTCAAACCAGCATATCGTGAAGAAATTTGCGACTTTTTGCAATTAAGGGAGTAATCACAAGTGGAGATACCTGTAAAAATATGTATAATTTAAAGATAACTTTTGTTGTATGTGACATGGAATGTTACAATGTTCAGCAAAAACATGTAATTTTGCTTGTTTAACTTTGTGGAAGAGACGGAAAATGGGAAAAATCATTGGAAAGAGTTAGAATGAAAAATAAGATTTAACATAAAACGACTTAAGTTTGTTATATATAAGAGATAGAAACTTGGGACGTTCAGCAAAGTTGCTCGTATTAACATTCGCTACAACTTTGCGGAAGACACTACGTGTCTATCTCATTATGGTGGAAAAATAATTTTCTCAACTCACTTTTAGGGAGATTAATCATCAAACTGTTTTTATCGAAAGATGCGCTTCTAAATATCTTGAAACTTCTGTGAATCCAAAATCAACACTTTTCGAGTTTTTGAATTTCGATCGTGAAAATGACGAAATAAAACACTGTGAATTGCAGTTCATTTTTTGGAAGTGAACGTTTGTTTAGAATAAGTCAATGATGGAAGTGATCCCTTGCTCGAAAGTAGATCTGCCGTTTTGTTTGTCCGTCCTTCCGAAAAAAATACCAGCGCTCTAAGTTTATATGTTCTGATAAACCTCAGACCTACTTTTTCTTAGTGAAAAAATACATCAAATAACACTTTTACTTTCACAATTCCAAATTATGCCAAATGTCTGTTATGCCAAATGGCCTTATGCCAAATGACTTTATGCCAAATAACCCAGACCCCCATAATAATGGTTATGGTTTAGAATGTAGGTTCCACTTGGAAAAGAAAAAAAAAGTTGTTCGAGACCCCTTGGTATGAAAGATAAGCTATATTTTCACGTAATTGAAATTTTAGCTATGCTCATTTTTTGTGATAGGGGAACTAGGTTTAAAATGTGCCAGTCAGCTAATACGGGCAATTGCATTTTCTGGGTTAATAGGCTAAATTAAGTTACAAAACTGAAGGCAGCTGACGCCTAAACATGTTTTTAGATCAACAAATTAAAAATAATAGTCAAAACATCTATAATATAATTTTTAAAAATAAATTTGTTTTTTACCGCCTTTTGATAAAATTTAAGCTAAGCATAAGGATTTTCCACTAGATAAAAACATTTTTTCAATATTCTGTGCACATGTTTGGAAAAACAAATTAGTAAAGATTGTGCCAAGTTACTAAAAAGTTAACTTTACTACATTTTTCATAGAAAAACACACACTTTAATAAAACCTCTGCATGCAGGATAAAACGCGCCCATCTGATGTGCTCGACTATGGATGTCATAGTTTGAGAAGGGCGTATGCCAATAATAATTTATTTTTAAATAATTATCAATTAAAAAGTAAAAAAGTAAGAATTGAAAAGTGAGAAAATAAAAGTGAAAAGTGATGAGTGAGAAGTTATGAGTGCTAAAACGTGAGAAGTGAGAAATAACAAGTGAATATTAGAAAAAGTCAACGGCAGAGGTTTTCGGTCATCCAAGAAATCCCTGGAGTTTGGTCCTCCGATCTACACGCGTAACTAAAGATCAATCGAACTATTTTAAATGTGGTACATGCCCTTTTGGATGTGAAGAATAGAATAAGTAAGCGATAGAGGTTCTCGGTCATCCAAGAAATCCCTGGAGTTAGCTCCTCAGATCTACACGCGTAACTAAAGATCAATCGTAGTGTTTTTAATGCGGTACATGCTCTTTTGGATGTGAAGATTAGAATAAGTCAACGGCAGAGGTTTTCGGTCATCCAAGAAATCCCTGGAGTTAGGTCCTCAGATCTACACGCGTAATCAAAGATCAATCGGACTGTTTCAATTATGGCACATGTCCTTCTGGATGTGTAGAATAAATTGAGCCAACGTAATAGATTCTGGGTCATTCAAGAAATCCCTGGAGTTTTGCCTTAAGATCTACACGCGACACTAAAGTTGTATAGGACTGTTTTAAATGAACCGTTTGTTTGAGAAACTGCATATGTAACATTTTTGGCCAAAATGAGATTTTTATATATTCTTAATCCTCTTCCAAAAATACGTATTCCGAAAAAAAAAGAAAAAAAAATTAGTTCAGGAATGTATGAATTTTTTTTCGTTTGTTTTAGAAACTACATAAGTCCACGCACTTTGAAGAGCAATTATGAAGTACTGTTTACAGTTTTTGCACTGGAAGTGCCTCAGGGTGTTGAGTTTTGGCAAAAACTAATGATCTGTATCGAAGAAATCCAAATGTTCGGTGCCAATTTGTCCAAAAACAGTTTTTTGTTGTTTTCTCGAAATTGAGTAAAATGGACTTATGCAGTTTCTCAAACAAATGATTCAAATGTGGTACCTGCCCTTTTGGATGTGTAGAATAGAATGAGCCAATGGCAGAGGTTTTCGGTCATCCAAGAAATCCATGTAGTCCTCAGATCTACACGCGTAACTAAAGATCAATCGGACTGGTTTAAATGTGGTACGTGACCTTTTGGATGTGAAGAATAGAAAAAGTCAACGGCAGAGGATCTCGGTCATCCAAGAAATCCCTGGAGTTAGGTCCTCAGATCTACACGAGTAACTAAAGTTCAGTTGGACTGTTTGAATTATGGCCCATGTCCTTTTGGATGATTAGAATAGAATGAGCCATCGTAAGAGATTCTGGGTCATTCAAGAAATTCCTGGAGTTAGATCTTTAGATCTACACGCGACACTGAAGATATATCGGACTGTTTTAAATGTGGTACATGAACTTTTGGATGTGTAAAATAGAATAAGTCAGTGGCAGAGGTTCTTGATCATACAAAAAATCCCTTGAGATTGGAACACAGGTCTGCACGAGTAACCAAAGATAAATCGATTGATTTTAAATGTGATATTTGCCCATTTTAAATTATAGAATATGATGTATCTACGGCATAGGTTGTACGGCATAGGATACGCATGTAGAACTAAGAGCTTATTCCAGGAATTTCTTGGACGACCAAGAACCATGCTTGGAACGCGGTCTATTCTATGCATCACAAAGGGCATGTAGCATATTTGAATCAATCCAATTGATCTATGGTTACACATGTAGATCAAAAGGCCTGATTCTGTACCATATTTGAATCAATCCAAGTAATCTTTGGTTCCGCATGTAGACCCAAAGGCCTATTCCATGGATTTCTTGGACGACCTAGAACCTATGCTGAGTACGCATTCTATTCTATGTGTCATAAAGGGCATGTACCATGTTTAAAACAGTCCGATCGATTTTTTGATGCTCCTATAGACCTTATGGCCTTTTCCAGAGATTTCTTGGACTATCAAGAAACTATGATGTGAGCACATTCTATTCTTCGTATCACAAAGGGCATATATCACATTCGAAGCAGTCCGATAGATCGTTGATTACTCATGTAGACCTTAAGATCTCACTCCAGGAATTTCTTGGAAGCGTGATACATGTACCATGAACAGAAAATCGTGATTTGGCTCTGTAATGCACAAGGTTAGAATAAACATATCTTGTATTCACACATCAACTAGTTACACGTAAATATAGCAAATAAAAAAATTAACGTTTCATAAGCTTTCATTGCAGTGGAAACGAGAATAGGACTTTTCATAAATTGATACTTGTTTCTTCTGTCAGTTCACTTCTGTTTGTTTACATTTTTAGGCTGGCGCGTTTTAGCTTCGGGGTGGCGCGATTCAACCCGCATGGTTTGAATTTGCACGAAAATGCAGCGCTTCAAAATAAAATCGTTTTTTCGGAATATAATTGGTTTTTCGTCCAAATTTTTATTCCGTATTATAGATGGTAAGTTAAATTAGTGGTTAACACATTGGAAGTACATAATTTCGACCATTATCATCGTTAAATTCGAATATTTGCTTAGGGGGCGCATATTGGACGTCCCTCCCTAATATTGTTCTATCAAACACGCCGTGATTTTACATGCTATGGAAAGGTTTATTATTTTGGAAAAAAATATAAATGTGTTGTTTATTTCGATATCTCCTTAACTCGATGTTTCCTTCAATAGGGACCACACAAGGAAGAATTCACTGCACTTATAGAACCTCTGGAACTCTAAACATAGACATTACAAATAGAAAGCTAGTTCTATCTTTCGCTTGTTGGTTCTCTGCTCATTTTTAATAGTTCTGGGGAATCACAAAAATGGCAACCTTATAAATAATCAAATATCATGTACAAATGTGTATAGTAACTGTTTAAGGTAAGAAAATTAGTTTTGACTTTTACATTTTGCTTTGCAACTGTAACATCCGCTAGGACATATTTTTGTCCCAGGTACCCAAGACAATTTCGTGCCTTTCTTACAAATATAAAATTTCAGAAGTATTTATGTTTTTTTCATGAAATTTGTATGCATTTTATAATTTATGGCGGAATGTTTATATACCTACTTAGTTGACGGTTATTCATATAGGATAGATATGCTTTTATGGGCAGAGTCAGGGAATCATTTTTTCTGGAATGCGCATGCGAAACAAGCGACAAAAGAGAACCAACGACAAAGCTTTGTTTTTGTCGGAGATAATAATGACAAAGATCCGAAAAATTGTGTCAGCAACAAAAAAGAAGACAATCTTGTTGCTAACTTTTCATCCCGTTATTTTGCATTATTTTCAGAGCAAATTTCGGTTTTATGCTATCATAGTTTCTGCTTTTATGGAAATATTCGAGAATCAACAATGATTACACAATTAGCATCGTATTCTCGGAAATATCAGAGCATGCAAGGCAAATGATTCTTGTCATATTGTATTCGGGTTCTGATAAATGCTTGTCGCTAGGTGCGTTTGTCAGTAACAAACTCTGTTGATGACAAAGAGTATACTGTAAGGCGTTGCTCGAATATTGATTCCCGTGGCAGAGTGGATTTTTGATTTTCCACGGAAAATGATCACTTGTTAGCTATTGGTTATCAGTATTAACAATTTGTTGCTATCGAAAAACTGAAAACTACACATCCTGCTTGATCACTATGTCGTTGGTGTTCACGAAGAGAAGCTGCTTGTGGGGCGGATTCTCCTGTTCAACTTCGTCTTCGTCCATGAGTCTCGCCCATTTGATGTTGAGTTCTTTGCACTGGATTGGGTATTTAGTTTTTGCTATCGGAGTAGGGGAAGGGGGAGGCCACAATCGGCAGCTCTTGGGTACCATTGCAATGTCGGCGAATCAGCATTCTGATATGGACAGTGCGTGGAGACGCTTGGTACATTGTACAATTGTTCCACTAGGTCGTTTTGCCTCGCCGAAATAATAGATGTTTCATCAAAACGTAGAAAATTAAAAATCCCTCCTTCTTATCTATTATTTTCACACTTTTTTCGCCTAACATACATAATTTTAGATCTAGCTTCGTTACAGCCATTTCAAACACGGTAAGCACGAATAAGTCGTTGATATTTGCCCTTGTCCAGATCTGCAAGATCTATACAGTGTTGTTGTTTGATGACCGTCAGCAATGATGTAACATCCACACCGACGCTACGAGTGCTACGGCGATTTTATATGATTTTGTATGAAAATTTACCACGCCGATGGTTATTAAAGGACTATTGAAGCAGTAGGGTTCGGTACATTTTTTTAGTAGTTTTATCAAGTTCTGGCCTAAAATAAACATTCTGTAGCATTGTATATACATTATTCTTCTTCCAAGTTCTTCTTCTTCTCCTCCTCGTATTCATTGGCATAAAATGTACTATTGGGACATTGTCGCCTCGCAGTTTAGTGTTTCTGTAAGCACTTCCATAGTTATTAACTTCGAGGTTTCTAAGCATAACTCGGCCATTTTTGCTAGATCTCTTGCTTTACAACGGCCAAACATAAACAACTTTTTTTTTAATGTTACGGAAATGCTACTATCATTTTCCGTACGCACATGTTCATGATAGGGATATTTGTGATGGTAAAAATCTCACGACCTTCCTCCTGCCAAACTCCTGTATGAAGAGGGAGGGAAGAGTGTCAGTGTGGAAGGTGATATCTCTCCACTGGCAAAAGGATGGTGGTTTGATTTAAAAAAAAATCTAAGATATCCATCTGGCATTCAATATCTCAAAAAATGTGGCAATTGTTCTTCAGGAATTTAATAAATTGTTTCTAGAACACCTCGGAAATTTCTGCAAGAATTCGTTCGGTATTTCGCTCTGAGATTAAATTATAAATTACATGTCAAATTTGTTTAGAAACTCAGCATTTCGTTTAGTTCCGCATAAATTTTCTTTAAAAATACTTTTAAAATTCTAAAATTTCATTAACACCTTTTTGAGGATTTTTTTTCGAGAATTCCTCCAGTAAGCCCATTATCAGATCCACACATAACATCGAAAATTCATTCAAAAATTTATCCAAATATTCCTCTTTTCTGGGCCTCCTTCGATTTTTCGAGAGAAGAAGAATATTCCGGCGCCAATCATCGAATTTTCTAAGAAATACCTTGAGGAATTTCTGGGGGAGTCTCAAAATGAATTTCCCGAGAAATTTTTGGAGGAATTCATGGAGGGATTTCTGGAAGATTTATCGAAGCAAATTCCGTTTAAATTCCTAGATGATTTTTTTTTGAGAATGCGTGGAGAACCTCTTGGAAGAAAAATTGAAAAGAACTAGGTACCAGGGTTAATTCCTTAGGATATTCTGGGGAATTGCTAAGAGAATTTCCCAAAGAAAAATCCAGAAAAGATTTCTGGGGATAATACCTGGACATTGTTCTTGAAGATTGAAGTATCTCGGCGATAGCAGTTTTAATATATATCAAATACGTTTTTCGCTCCGACATTTCGATTAGATGCGAAAAACGCTACTTATCAAGACTATCGGCTATTGAATTCAATCGTTTCTGGAGAAGTTCCTGTGGGAATTATTGGGAATATTTCATTAAATTATTTCTAGAGAAATTTCCGGGTGGATTATCAGAGGAATTTTCAGAGATGTATTTAGAGAAATTTTCGGAAGAGTTTTTGTAGCAATTTCTGTAGGAATAACCGAGAGAATTTCTGAAGGAATTTCTTTGAGGGATTTATAGAAGAAATCATGAAGGAATTTTTAAAGAATTTCTAAAGGATTCTTGAGTAGAATTCTTGGAGGAATTTCGGAGGAAATTCCTGGAGAAATTTCCGGTAGAGTTCTCGGGAGCTAGATGGGAGATTAGTATAGAGTAATTCCATGTGAAAAAGGAATTCAAAGGGAATTTCAGGAGATTTCTCGAAGTAATTTATGAAACTTCTTGTATCTGTGAAACAATCTAATGGATTTCTCTGGGAAATTTCTGGAGTAGCTCCTTGTGGAATTCCTGACGGAGGAACTTACTTGCTCATGGGTCCTGTACACCTCCGGTGGTGCAAAGGGCCGGCTTGAAAGATCTCTATCCTGGCCGAGGAAACTCCGGAGAAACTTCTGGACCAACTTACGGAGGAATTTCGGGATATGTGTGTGTGTGTGCGTCATCCTCTACCCCTCACCCAGCTGGGGGTGTTTGTCAAGTAGTACTACGAATAATTTGATCATATCTCATGCTCCGTAATGGTGCCCTTTTTGTTACGAAGACTAGTACTACAAAAAGGATTCACTTCTGAAGCAAGAAACATTTCTTCAAGAAGTGTAGGGAACAGGATGTACTAGTTGTCCATAACAGGTACAGCAAAACTTCACATGGACGCCCTTATTCGTACTAGCTACTCAGGGAATAGAAGGTCAAGAAGAGCCACCGTTGCTAACTAAAGCGTGAACCGGATACCTGGGACTCCCACAATATCCGCGGCAATGGCAGCAACGATGCCCTGTACGTATTTAGTGTTCATTTTTTTAAATTTATAAAGCAATGAGAGAATAAAAAGAAAGATTTGGAACGTGCTCACCAGTTGAATCCATCCGCTTTCAAAATAGCTCCAGTTTGGGGCGTACCAAAGATATCCAAGACCACAATGCCCAATTGTGACTGATTTAGCGGCTGTGAAGATTTTCAAGGCTGCTTCTATCACTACCGCAGCTGGTTCATCTTAGCAGTTATTCCAGTGTGTTAAATCTTTGGTGAAATTTTATCAAACAGAACAACGCTCTTGTCCTCAATGTCCATATAACTCCAGACAAGTATTTGAAGGCTGTATCCGGACGTCAGTTTGCTGAGCATCAAGGTTGATCCACGAGATAAGGTTATTTTTGCGAGACAGAATGCTTCCATCACCGGATGCACAACTGCCGCCACCGCTACGCCGCTCCCTCTCTTCATCGTCATTGTAGTCGCTTTTGTCATCATTCTGGTGCTAAAATTTTGATTGATCTTAATGGCAAGGGTGAATGCAGCCTCCAAACGGCATTCTTCTGAATTACCACCATTGCGCCTATCGTAATCGTATAACTGGATTTTGATTTTTTTTACCAAAACCCAGACAAAAATGACGCGTGAAGAAATTTTTGCGTTCGATTTCTTTCGCGTCCTACTGCGATCCTTACGGAGGAATTTCGGGATATACATTCGAAAAAAAAGCTGAACAAATTTCCGGAGGTATTCCTTAAGCAACTTCCATGGAAGTTTGCTGAAGGAACTTGAAGATAAATTTCTGGTTGATTCCCTAGAGGAAATTTCGGAGGAATTCCTTGGGGATTTTCTGAATGAGCTCCTGGAGGAAAGTGCGGAAAAAATCCTGAAGAAGCTTCCAGAGGAATTTTTGAAGAACATTCGGAGTAATTCATGGAGGAACTTCCAGAGGAATTTTTGGAGGAACTTTCGGAATTATTCCTAGAGGAAGTTCCAGAGAAATTTTTGGAGGAGCTTCTGAAAGAATTCCTGGGGGAGCATTCAGAGGAATTCCTGGATGAACTTCTGGATGAATTCCTGGATGAGCTTCCGAAGGAATTCATGGAGGATCTTCCAGAGGTATTTTTTGAGGAACTTTTGGAGTAATTCATGGAGAAACTTTAAGATATTTTTGGAGGAACTTCCGGAACAATTTCTAGCGGAACTTTCAGAGGAATTTTTGGAGGAACTTCTGGGTAGATTACGAGTGGAATCCTTATAGAATTCCAAGTGAAATTTTTTGTGTAATACAGGGTGGATTCCAAGTGGGATCTTGAGTTCATGCCAAGTGGAATCCCAAATAGATTCCGTCTTTTGTGCATGTTGTTTTTCGCCATCGGTACAATGTTGCTCCTCGATGGAGTACAACAGCCGGCCGATGTCCTTTAACCTTCTGGGACTCGCATCGTTGTAAAAAGTACAACACATTGAGTAAAAATGAGATATCTTTTTAGTCAGTTGACCAATTTGCACCAAACCACCATGTATTCCTCAAAAAATTAGTTCTTCATCAATTGAAAAGATAATAAAAGTGATTCGATAGAAGGCTCGGGTAAATATAGCTAAATAAAAGGCTCAGGTGCACTGGGAAAAGTGACCAGTAATGAATTATTTATTTATTTCATTAACAATTCATCCTAAAGTACCGCGATTTTTTATATCATTTCTGATAATAACCTTAGAGTTAATTCGCAGTTCTCGCTCACCTAGGAAAACCCGGAACGTTCGTAAAAATGGTCATTTTGGAAAGTTCGTCCTACAGCAGCGCAATTTTTTCTAAGCAATTTCCGATGGTGATCTTAGAGTTAATACAAAGTTCTTACTATGCTATGAGCGCAGGTGGCCACCAGACGGCCTTCCGGATAATCCGGAACCTCCGTAAAAATGGTCATTTTGTGAAGTTCGTACTAGAGCAGCGCATTTTTTTTTCTAAACCATCTCTGATGGTGATTTTGGAGATTTATTCTGCTATATAACCGTAGGTGGCCACCAGACGGCCTTCCTTATAATCCGGAACGTCCGTAAAAACTGTCATTTTGGAAAGTTTGTCCTAGAGCAGCGCATTTTTTCTAAACCATTTCTGACAATAACCTTGGAGTTAATTCGCATTTCTCACTCACCTATGGCCGTAGGTGGCCACCAGACGACCTTCCGGATAATCCGAAACGTCTGTAAAAATGTTAATTTTGAAAAGTTTATCCTAGAGCAGCGCAATTTTTTGTAAACATTTCTGACGGTGATACTCGAGTTAATAGACAGCTCCTACTCTGCTACGACCGTAGTGGCCACAAGGCGGCCTTCCGGAACATCCGGATCATCCGTAAAAATGGTCATTTTGTGAACTTCGTCCTAGAGCAGCGCAATTTTTCTAAACCATTTCTGACGGTGAACTTGGAGATATTTCTAAGTTTTAATCAACTAAGACAGCAGGTGGCCACCAGACGGCCTTCTGAATAATTTGGAACACCCGTAAAATGGTCATTTTGGATGGTTCGTCTTAGAGTAGCATAGCTTTTTCTAAGACATTTTTGATGGTGGTCTCAGTGTTAATTCACAGTTCTTACTCTGCAACGGCCGTAGGTGACGTCCGTGAATGGTCGTTTTGTACAGTTCGTCCTAGACGAACGATTTACTTCTAAACCATTTCTGATAATGACCAGGAAGTTAGTCAATGCTTTTGACCATGAAATATTGTATAGAGTTTTCCACCTTAACCAAAGGTATAATAATTGCCCAAAAATATATGTATTACGCAAACAAATGAATGATGAATTCTATCATAATAATACCTCAATAGTAGCCATTGGTGATAATAACCACATCAGGTATTCGAGAGATATTGAATGCCAAATCAATACCTTTCTAAGTTAAATTATTCGACAAGCATGATGTGTTTGCAATAGCCATCTGAATTGCTGAAAATACCTCAATGAGGTGTAAGTGTATGAGTGTACTTTGCCTTACTCGATGTACTGAAAATCTATGTGAGTCCTGGCTAGTATGATCAGTTTTGCCTTTCGCGTATACTAAGTATACGTAAAGGCTATAGGATCACTCCAAAACCGAACTTTTGATAGAAGGCTCGGAGACCCATAGTGTTATATACCAATCGACTCAGCTCGACGAATTGAGGTGATGTCTGTATGTGTGTATGTATGTATGTATGTGTGTGTGTACACAAAAATGTGAGACGCACTTTTTTGTACTTAGCCTCATCCGATTTGCTTGCAATTTTGTTGCATTCGACGCGGAATCCTTCCTATTTTTTTGCTATTGAAAATTGGCCCAATCGGCCATTGCATTCCGGAATTATTAGAAAAACATTAATTTTTTCTCCATTTTTCCCAAAGGTCCCCCCTTAGAAAACAAAATTTCAAAATCGAAAAAAAAAATTGTTTTCAAAAGCTTTTGCAATGCTTTCAAATGAACGAAATTGAATGTGAATTGATGGAAATAGCTGAATCTATCTCCCTAAAGTCCATTTTTGACATCCCTTATGTGATTTTCTAGTTACTCTTATGTGTTTTCTTGTTTTATAATACATGAGAAAGGCACCATCACCGCTAGGTGGATTATTTTGGGTTTTTGATAATAATAACGAGTGGCCAATTCCAACAAACATTGAATGCTGTTAAAGTTCTTATTTGGCCAAAAAGAAGCTATTTCAGCTAAAAAACTTTGTTGGGATGTGATAGGAAAGCAAAATACGGAATTCTAATTAGATGTAAGAAACAAGTTTTTCCAAATTAATTGCATATTATTCGGCAACTCGGTCGTACGAAAACCATTTTTTTGTTAAATATCTTGGCTGTGCATATGCACAGCACATGTTTCGAAATGGACAAATTGATATGAAATTTTCGAAAAAGCATCCACGTGTCTTGGAGGGACTCACGCTGTTGATACCGTTGCAGTTGGGTTCGTGATAGTTTCTTCGGTTTTGGACATTACGATTTTCTGTTGAAAATTTATCGGACTACGTGCTTTGTGGTTATGGCCCAGGGCCGGATTAAGCCGGAAGGGGGCCCCGGGGCCGACAGTTTGTGGGGGCCTCAAAATGTACAAAAAATGTTGGTTTTGGTACATAACATTTGTTTGGGCCAAGGGCCACGGATCGGAGCGTTTTGCGGAGTCCAAAGTACGTACGATTTTCTGCCATGATGCGTCTTTGAATTTCTCTGCTGGTATGGTTATCGGCGGTGCACGAATTCTTCAACCACCACCATTTCGTCACCACCAATACAAACTCGTGGTGGGTGGCTTACATTGTCCTTTCTTCACCCTCTTTCTATCATGTACTCCATTATTTTATTACTAAAATACTAATTGCATATAGAAAACATCAGTTTTATCGATTTTTATTTTTATGAGACTATGAGACCGATTCAGCAATTAGTCTTTTTTTTTAAACTATTATTCTATGCTCTTCAGCACACGACGAAGACATCAACACCGAAAGGTGAATCAATATTTTTTTCCCCATTTTCATTTCAATATTCTCAATTACTTATACCATGTTCTACATATCATAGTCAATGATTATATAATTTGTAAGAATACTCACTAGTCAATCGTTGCCCATTATTGTTGGAGAACATCCTCATGTTCCCCATAAATCTTGTTAATCATCAGATGTTTGGAAGAGAGTTGGCTCTGAATGGCTATTCTGAAATCAATCCATTGTTTGTGAATGCCTGATGGGCAATAAATTGCACCGAACTGATACTAACGTTGTTTTTCTCTAATTCTTTGCAGGTGGAACTGGCCAATAAATCAGTGCTTCTATATCGTGTGTTGTGAAATAACAATGCGGCTAGTGGAACGAAGCATAAGCGGCTCGGCCCGAGAGGACGCCACGGCGATGGTGCGGTGTTTTTGTTATCCTCGGCTTTGAATAAAATGGGAAAACTCTGAACGGCGACGTGCTGCATCACCCAGAGAGCCCCAGCGAGGGTGTTGAACAGCGACGGTGGAAGTGTGTCAAAAGCGTGACAACGATGATTAATTATGCATTATATAGCAATCGAATCGGTGTAACTCGACGGTATCGTCGATTCCACGTTGATTCGAAGGATAGTGGCAGTATAACAACATGACCTAGATCGACCTGCCTTTCTGGAAAAAGAGCCTGTCGGGGAGCATAGATTCTCGTCGAAGTTTGTTGCTGCACTATATCAGTGTTGGAGTCTCCATTGTAAATAGGATTATAAATAGCTTTGAGCTTGAAGATTTATGCTGGAGCCTGGAGAGGCTCAGGTGTTGGCAGAAATAGTTCGTTATAATAATCTCCAATCGGTGTTGATGTGTGTTTGGCCATCGAGTGTACAGTTCACTGTAAATAGAATCTTGGGCACCAGTTCTTTCACCTTTGAAGAAATCTATCCGACGTATGTTTAGTGTACAGAAAAATTGCAAGTGTTGATAAGCATTCCAGTAGCAACTCGTGTTAGCTAGTAGATGTTCAGCAATATATATCTAATAACCTTAATGAAGCAGTTTACTCCAACATATAGAAGTTTATCTTGAATTGTTAACCAACATATAACTAGCGCTAGAACAAAAAGTGTTGCATTTACGACATAAGCCAAAGTAGAGAAAAAGTTATTTCAAATCAAGCTAAAGGATAAAGTTCATCTGTATGTGTACAATAATACTCGAAACAAAAGTTACTTTGTAGTTTGTTTTCCACGTGTGGATTTGTGCGATTGTGTATAATAATCATTCGTAATAATACTGATGGCATGCAAACGAATCATTTGATGGCGACTCGAATCTACCGCATAATGGCAGAGGCATTAGCAGCGCCTCTAGCGGCAGTTGTTCTACTCTAGTGGTCCTTCACTGACAATCCCTGTAAAAAGAAGCAGAAAAAAACTCGGAACACCTTACCCCCTTCCTGTAAAGCACATCACTTCGCCATTAAAATTAGTGCATTCTATATAATACGATACCCAGATCTAGGGCTAATACACCTATAACTGAAAAACAAATAATAATCGTAGCCATTAAGCGAAATAAATAAAAAGCTTACCCTCCCCCAAAACTCCAACTGTAGCGTGCTTATGTGAGTTTGTAGCATCGAAAACAGAAATGAAACAGAAAATTTCGTGAGTAACATTAACCGAAACCAGAAAAAAAATGACCAACTTGTTCCATTACTAAAATAACTGAACCGAAAGAGAGCTCGTAAAGTTTTCACCGTGGAAACATCATAAAACACGAGTGGGAAAAAAGCTGAAAAAAAGTTGAGTTTCCTCTCGTTTTCCTTCCCCATCCGGAAACGGGGAAGGTGGTTAACCAAGTGAAAGCGCAAATGTTCCAAACCAACAAAGGAGCGGAAAGTTAATCCTCGAAATAACGGTGACGTCGACAACGACGACGATTGCGACAGGCAAGCAGTCATTTGGAGGAGGCATCATATACGGTGATTAAATAGTGACGACATTCCCCCCTGAAAAAAAGAAGAGGAAAGTGCATTTGTGAGATAACAGTGAAAAAAAAATAGTGGAAACCGTAGTGCAACTACGAGAGATTAAATTACACAGGATCGAAAAAAAAAGTCATCATGTCGGAAGCAACGACACCCAACGAAGGTAAGTGTGGATAATAATAACCTGGAATACATTTTTTGCTGGGTGGTAAATTAACTGTTGAATGCCCACTGACTGACAAATAGAGGTAATAAATTATACAGGAAGATTGTCGCGGGGGTGACCTTTGTGCTCCTAAACAAATATTTTGGGTACTTGGCTGTAATATTGTCGTTGGGGATCAAAAGTTGAAAGCATCGAGCTTAAAAAAATAAATGTTTTTCGTCCTTTAGAGTTTATTACATCGAATAACTAACTTGATAGATCATTAAAAATAACTTTACGTTTGTGGTGTTAATCCATAATTTTTTTTAACATCTTTCATAAAAACGGTGTTTTATATTACCTGCGCTCTTTATAGCTGTGTAAAATGTCACCAGTGAGCCCAAGTTTACAAATTCTTCAACCACCTCGATTTCGTCACCACCGATGCAAACTCGCGGTTGGTGGCTCACATTGCCTTCTCTTGAACCTGTTCGTATCATGTACTTCGTCTCTTCGACGTGTCGATGACTAGTCCGATCCGCTTAGCTTTCCTTTTCAGTCTGATGTAGGCTTCCTCCATCTTCTCAAAGTTACGTGCCATAATATTAATGTCGTCGGCGAAGCCAAATAGCTGGACGGACGGTACTTATTGAAAATTGTACCACCGGTGTTAACCCCTGCCCTTCGTATTACCCCTTCCAAAGCGATGTTGAATAGCAGACACGGAAGACCATCACCTTGTCGTAACCCTCTGCGCGTTTCGAAGGGACTCGAGAATGCCCCTGAAACTCGAACTACGCACATCACCCGATCCATCGTCGCCTTGATCAACCGTATCAGTTTATCCGGAAATCCGTTTTCGTGCATTAGCTGCCATAGCGGCTTTGAAGTCGATAAATAGATGATGTGTGGGCACGTTGTATTCGCGGCGTTTCTGCAGTACTTGGCGAATGGCGAACACCTGGTCCGTGGTGGAGCGTTCGCCCATAAAACCCGCCTGGTACTGCCCCACGAATTCCCTTGCAATTGGTGCTAGTCGACGGCATCAAATTTAAGAGAGTACCTTGTAGGCGGTGCTCAGCAATGTGATTGCGCGGCAGTTGCTACAATCCAGCTTATCGCCCTTTTTGTAGATGGACACACGACACCTGCCATCCACTCATGCAAAACTTCCTCCTCCCAAACCTTGGTAATGACCCAATGCAGCGCTCTAGCCAGTGCCTCACCACCGTGTTTAAATAGCTCTCCTGGTAGTTGGTCAACCCCAGGGCTTTGTTGTTCTTCAGCCGGCCAATCGCCTCCTGGATTTTCTGGCTGGATCCGGAGCCGGCCATCTTTGTCTGCCACATCGCCATTCAGGTGTTCTTCGTAGTGCTGCCGCCACCTTTGGATCACCTCACGCTCGTGGGTAAGAAGGTTCCCTTTTATGTCCTAACACATATCAGGCTGTGGAACGTGGCCCTTACGTGAACGGTTCAACTTCTCATAGAACTTTTGTGCGTTATTAGCGCGATACAATTGCTTCGTCTCTTCACGGTTTCGATCTTCCTGCTGGCGCTTTTCCTCCGAAAAATCGAGTTTTGTCTGTTCTGCGTCCGTTTATATCGTGTCTCGTTCGCCCTCGTTCGGTCATTTCTCTGATCCGAGGGCACCGTGCCAAATGCAGCGGTTGCGGTGCTACCAATGGCGGATCGAATCGAATATCTCTCCAGCCATCTTCAAGAGACGCTGCGCCTAGCTGCTCTTCCGTTAGGAGTTTCACTTCCAGCTGCTGCGCGAATCCTTGGGCTAGTGGCGTCCGACTTTGACACGTTTTGTACACCGTCGAGAATTTTGAGCGCAGGCAACGAGGTAGTGGTCGGATTCAATATTCGTACTAAGGTAAGTGGGGACGTTCGTGATGTCGGAGAAGAATTTACCGTCGATTAAAACGTGGTCGATTTGGTTTTCCGTTTCTTGGTTAGGTGATCTCCATGTGGCCTTGTTGCTATTTTTGCGGGGAAAGAAGGTGCTTCGGACTATCATTCCGCGGGAGGCTGCAAAGTTTATGCATCGCTGGCCGTTATTCGATACGGTATGCAGACTATCCGGTCCAATGACCGGTTTATACATTTCCTCCCTTCCTACCTGTGCGTTCATGTCGCCGATGACGATTTTGACGTCCCGCAGTGGGCATCCATCGTATGTCTGCTCCAGCTGTGCGTAGAACGCTTCTTTCTCGTCGTCGGGTATTTCTTCACGTGGGCAGTGTACATTGATGATGCTATAGTTGAAGAAACGGCCTTTTATCCTCAGCTTGAACATCCTTGCGTTGATTGGCTGCCACCCAATCACACGTTGCCGCATCTTACCCAGCACTATGAAGCCGTTTCCCAGCTCGTTGGTGGTTCCACAGCTTTGGTAGAAGGTAGCTGCTCGATGCCCGCTTTTTCACACTTTCTGTCCTGTCCAGCAAATCTCCTGCAGCGCCACGACGTCGAAGTTGCGGGGATGTAATTCATCGTAAATCATCCTGTCGCAACCTGCGAAACCTAGCGACTTGCAGTTTTCAATCGTGATCCTTTATTCGTCGCCTAGGTCTTTGCCGATTATATCGAGTCGCATTATCTCTTATATTGTTCGTAATCATTGGTTTTCCAGGCGGATTTTTGGGCCTGCGCAAACCTCCTGTCTCGTCGGAGGGCCGTCGTGTCAGGTCTGTTTTGTGTCCCACCTGACACCAGTCGCTTTGGTGGGGCATACTTGCGGATACATGCAGCTTTTTATAGAGGTTTAACAGGGCCCACTGACCGTGGCCCGTCTGAGTACACGCGACCGCTTACGTTAAGGCAATCAAACTCATCAAATGCTTTAGCCAAGCAATCCTTTGGCACAGCAGAGTGCGATTGAATTCGCATTCTATACCGTCCCGCCCAGACAGTTATTGGGGGGCATGGAGTGCGATCCTCTCGTTTAATAAACAATGTGCACTCGCTTGGCTGTGGGTATACAATAGTAAATCACATGTGGAGATTGGACAAATCAAGCATCCGAAAGATATTCAATTTGCAAAAAAGAGAGCTAACCGCGGTGGAGGTTGGTACTCGGATTCTGATGGCTTTTCCGCAAACGTGACCTTTAAGTGGTCTTGTTGTGTAGGGGTTATCACGCCTATCTAGAGAGTAGGAGGTTGAGGGTTCGAGTCCCTCCAAGACACGTGGATTCTTTTTCGCAAATTTCATATCAATTTGTCCATTTCGAAACATATGCTGTGTATATGCACAGCCATGATATTTAACAAAAAAAAAAGGGCCCACTGTCAAACCCCACCACATCCTAGGCAAGCCCCACAACTCGCAGATGGCCTGGGGAGGGATCGTCAAGCCCTTGGACATAGTCCCTGCTGCCCGTGATTTTGTTCTAATTGTGTATTATGGTTATAATAATTGACGGTATTCGAAGCAAAGTAGTCTAAAAGAGTGCCCCCATCGCGAGATCATAGCGGGCAGAGAGTATTGCTTCTCGCAGAGGCGTGTCCACGTCCCGAGTTGTGGGTAGGATAAATAGGGGAAATGTCGAATTTTATCATTTTGATTCAAATCAAATATTGCGAACACTCGCTTATAAATAACCATTTTAACTTATTTTTTTCCTGAGGATTTTATGTTCGATTGAATCAATCCTTACCGGTAAAACGCCAATATGAGTCTTGTTCGGGATTTCAGTCAAAACAGTACCTATAATCAATTTTACTAATCAAAATTATTCAATAATTATATTCTTCTGGAATTGTTTACAATGGATCAATCGGAATTCGAAAGATCTTCTCCGGTATAATCTTTTTATAATTTTTTTTCGATTTCCAAGATCTATCAAGGATTTTCTAGAAGCTTTGATTAATTTTTAAACCGTGAGGGTTTAAGCCATAACGTCACATATTTATGAAACTTTTTCCACAAACAGGAATTATAGATAAATGAACAAAAATAAAGCCGATACAAATATTTAATTTAAATTATGTTCTACTGGTCTCCGGAAGCTCAAGGGGGGGGGGGGGATAAGAAAAAATAAATATTAATTTAAAAAAAAAAAACAAAAAACTCCTCGGATTTGTGAAAAAATGTTTTGAAAATGCTCAAAATCATCTGAATTTTATTAAGTTGCCCCCTCAACATTTTATTTTTGGCAAAAATTCCGAGGGGGGAGACGTTGAGGACGACCGGTATAATGATCTCTATTCGATCGGAGCGTTTTGCGGAGTCCAAAGTACGTAAGATTTTCTGCTGTTATGCATCTCCGAATTTCTCTGCTGGTATCGTTATCGGTTGTCACCAGTGAGCCCAAGTACACAAATTCTCCAATAATCTCGATTTCGTTTCCACCGTTACAAACTCATGGTTGGTGGCTTACATTGTCCTCTATTGAGCGCCTTTCAATGATGTAGTTTGCCTTCGACGTGTTGATGGCTCGTCCAATTCGTTTAGCTTCTACGGTGTTAAGACAACTTTATTTTGGAGCCCAGTTGTCATGGGAATTAAAGGGTTTCTTAAATGCAACATGCTCAATGTTCACCTTCGTCTAGTGCAAATAACTTTGGAAAATAAATTGCATCTCATGCTAGAAGATTTTTTTGCCTTTTATGAGAGAAGAAGGATGATGTGGCGATTGAGTAAGTTACAATAGGCATGTGATTATATAAATATATATATATATATTAACAGCTCATCGTAGCATTCGGTGAGCAGCAAGCCATGACTCGGCGTTTTCTTGTTAGATCACCGTGCAGTGCAGTGCACACGCACTGGTCCAGGTTAGATCGTGAAGCTTTATTTTTTCGGTTAGTCTGACTGGCATTTGCGTTCCAGAATTATTCCTAAAACATGTTTTTTTCTCCAAGGCTCTCTTTTTGAGTATTAAAACACATTTTGCATAAAAATGGAACGAACAAAAAATGAATAAATGACAATTATTGATTCTAACTGCCCAAAGTGCTAGTTTGTCCTCCCTAATGTCACATAATACAGTGAACTCTCCCTTACTCGATATTGGAGGGGCCATTGAGTTACGCATGTATCGAGATAGAGAAAAAAAGTAGAAGGTTGTATCCGAGACACGACCGCCAATTTTGACGTAGGAAAACGTGAAGTGTAAAAGATTTTATTTTGAATTTCTTAATATGTTCCCTGGCGTTGATATTGCAGTATTGCGGACTGCGCCCTTATTATGTTGGCAGTGCCCATGCATTTAAAGGTATTGTTTAATCCTTCCGATACCCGCAGCCGCATGATTTTCATGGGCATATACAAAATATGCTCCGGTCTCACGCCCCGTCGATCCCGCACCTCGCTAGTAGCCATCATGAACGCTGTCACATGGACTTCACGGTTGAA
This sequence comes from Armigeres subalbatus, assembly GCF_024139115.2. Taxonomy (NCBI): domain Eukaryota; kingdom Metazoa; phylum Arthropoda; class Insecta; order Diptera; family Culicidae; genus Armigeres; species Armigeres subalbatus. The sequence continues at coordinate 95,049,879 of NC_085140.1, read as the reverse complement.
GCATATCGGATGTCCAAGATAAATATTGTCTATCCGGAACAAAGTTAGAACGCTTTTTATATCGAAGTTGGATTTTTTTCCAGATACAAGCAACTTGATACTAACGCCTAAAGATGCGTTAAACAACGCATCAATTAATTTGACATATAAAACTTCGGAAGAAAGTTCGGTTCGGAAGTCCTGACTTCCGAATTCTATGTTGGTGCTACATCGACAATATCGGGGAAAGACAGCTCTTCAGCAAACTCATCATAGATAATGGAAAGCGGTTTCTGATTTTGTGCCGGTGCAAGTTCCAGACACTTGTCTTTGTCTTCATTCCACATGAGTGTATGTTGTTGTCCAATCATAATTTCTACCACGTTCATCTCGTCGACGACTACTACGGAATTCTACCCTACCCTAAATTATTCGTCTGCTCTGTTTGTCCGATCGCAGTCAAGTTTTTTTCATTGAAAACATTTCCATTCCGTCTGTAGAGCGGTGTAGTAACGAAATAGTTCAGCCATGCTTTAACGGTACCTTTCTTCACGTGACCGAACAAGTAACTTGATTTGTGTAATATGAAGTGTTTCTGGATGCGCACGTTGATGGCATAGTCGTCATCCAGTTGACGGGGAAGTTCGCCTACCATCTGGGCCACGTCGACTGGAATGTTGATAATTTGGCCGATTATTGCCAAACTACCTGATGAAATGATAATGAAAATAGATTAGGAAAATCATATATTTAAGAGATGTAATAAATTTTTAAGTAAAATAACTTTTCCACAAACCTGCAGTATGCCGCAAAAGACAAAACTGCATGAAATTGATTATGGGAGACACCAGTCTTGTGATGATTGGGCCCAGCGGAGGCAAATTGGATGGAAACTTGGAATATGTAAAGCCATTTGATTGCGACAATGAGGGAATTGATCCGGGGTTCAGCCTTTTTCGAATAGTAGCACACGCCGAAAATCGTTCCACCGTTTCGAAATAATTTGTCGCCAGTAACACGACAGCATTTGAGTTGGAGATTGGTTTCAAACCATTTCTGAACCAGATTGTAGCACACACATCACATGCGCAACCGAAATCGTTTTCCGCGAATTGTTTCTGGAACTTCCGATCAGCCCGATCGAAATTGGATTTGGGTTTGTGGGTTTGTGTTAAAAGCGAAGAAAATATGTTCGCCATCATCAGCGACTGAAGACACGTTTTCTTCAACGTCACCACGTCACGCTCATCATCGACATCTGCTCTTGCGGACTGCATCACAACATTTTCACCGGCGTCGGAATCTTCATAATCAGAGTTAACGATCGTATCAGCACGGATTAAGTTGAATTCTACTCGAAGAAATATTATTGACAGACGATATACATAATTGACAGTTACATTCGCATTTGAAATGACTGTGCCAAGTACAATAAGACATGTAAAACATCAAAAATATAATGAAAAATTATGGCCAAGCGTTAAGGTGGCTCAAAAAACACTTTTTCAAATTTTTTGATGGGCCGCCCTCTTATTCGGTTCTATTTGATGCCCTGATGCTCTGGACAAAATTTTAGCCAAATCGGTTAACGTTTGGGCAGTGCTAAACTCGTTGGAAGTTTATATGGAAAAATGTATGCAGAAACATCCAAAAACAGTGATTTGCAGTTGGACGGCACAATTTAAGATCTAGAACCATGATACTCATTCAGTTCTTGTAGAATTAAATACAGAATGTTATGCTGAAAACCGCGAGAAGATTAGAGTTTATTACGCAAAGATATTAGCATTTTACTGGAGTGTTGTAGGGGTGAATTTATTTCTTTTCAAAGGTAAAAGAAACGAAATTTGCTCAAACCCCACTGCAGAGAAATGCTAATAACTTAGCCGGGCAAACTCGAATCTTCTCGCGGTTTTCTGCATAACATTCTGTATTAAATTCTCCAAGATCTGAATGAGTATCATAGTTCTTCATCGTAAGTTGGGTAGTCCAGCTGCAATTTACTGTTTTTGGATGTTTCTGCATACATTTTTCCATATAAACTTCCAACGAGTTTAGCACTGCCCAAACATTGACCGATTCGGCTGAAATTTTGTCCAGAGCATCAGGACATCAAATAGAACCAAATAAGAGGGCGGCCCATCAAAAAAATTGAAAAAAGTTTTTCCCATACTAATTTGAGCCACCCTACCAAGCGTACTATAAACAACAATAGCATAATAGTATAAAATTCAAGTAGCATGTACATATGATATATTTATACAAAACACACTATCTCAGTCTCAGCTCAATCTTCTCCCATGTAATATGACGGTTATGATAAGAACCAATTTGTTTTCAACAATACGCCTATCCAATCACAAGCAGCAACACAGCTTATGATTTGTACTTTGAAAAATATTTATCTCGGCTCAATCTTCTCTCGTGTGAAATTATGATTCTGAAAAGAACCCATTTGTTTTCAGTAATGCACCTTCCCAATCACAAGCAGCGACAAAACCGAAGCAGAATCTAGAGAAAATTTCATTTCATTGCTACTGACCCCAATGTCAGCCACTCGATAAGTCACCGCTAAAACGCGATAGACACCATCCATGCGAATCAATTTTCGCAGCATCCCCCTCCGAAGAGCGCTTGCGCTGCTGCCGACGCCAAGCGATAATAATTTGCACTTTGAAGAAGTAAAAGAAGAAGAAGAAGAAGAAGAAGAGTCCCTGGTTAGGTACGAAAGCACTGGCATCGAACGAAAGAAAGGCGGAGCAAGCAAGCCGATGCGAATGATACGGCTCCCAAAGGGGCGGGGCCTCGGACTCCATGCAAACGTATTCTGACCAGCCGAAGTCTGGTTTTCTCGGAAAATCGGCAGGACAATTGCATCGCAGCGCCAAGCAGACATCACCGGCGGTGGAAAGGCTGCGGAGAAGGCAACAACAATGATGGTTGCTACGGGCGGTGGCAGCAACGATAACAGCTACGAGCGGCGGCAGCAAGGCTCAGAGAAACATCATCAAGGGCGTCTCATCGAAGGCGTCGAGCATTATAAAAAGCCTCGTAAACGACATCTTCGTGCGTGTCGAGGGTTCCAAAGTCGTCACCAAGTAAGTCACTCCTAGTGAATGAACGAGGAAGTAGCTTCACTTAAAACGGCCCTTTTCAGGGCCACAGTCCCACAAAAGAGAGAGGAATTTCCATACCACGCACGCCAGAAATCAAAATTTTGAAATTAATTTCCACTACTGATGCCACTGTCAGCCAATTTATGATTTGCCGTTGGGACACGATAGACGTCATCCATTCTAATACATTGTTTTGCAACGTCTCCCTGCAAGGAGCGCATGGTCTGCTACTGACAAAGAATTTTGCCCGTCACCAATTTGCAAATTTTTGTCTCGACTCAACCTTCTCTCGTGTAAAAAGATGATTCTGTTTCCAATGACGCTCCTTTTCAATAATAAACAGCAAGTATACCGAAATCAGAATCTTGGGAAAATCTCATTTTACTGCTAACGCAACTCAATGATGTGAGACGTCATCATTGTTTACTTCCCGCACTTTTACTGCTATCTATTTCAACTTGTGTACAATGGTAAATTTGACAAGAATCGATTCTGATCCACAATGCGCCTTTCTAACCGTTCATAGACTAACGCAAAATGAAGCGTAAAAATTTCACTTTTTTGCTAAATAACCACTATTAAGAAAACATTTTCAGTGGTGCCACTGGTATCCGGGGACCGTAATCGATGCCATTTTTGCAATCAATTCTTTCTTCTCATAAAATTTTGGTCCTGAGAAGAACCGATTTTCTTTCCAGAATGCGCCACTAACAGTAACTAAACGATAGTACGAAGATTGCTGTTTTTGGCGATGGCCTCTCGATGTTCCACTTTTTGTTGAGACTGCTGCTACGGGCGTCATCGTTGTGCCCGCTCTCCGAGAAAATTTAAATGAACTGAGGATTGGAGTCGAGCCCGTAAGTTGCACGATTTTGATGTCTGTGCTTGCGATGCACATACGCGATAGGTTAGTTTACCGATTTTTCAGTGCCTAGTAAAATTCTATTTTTCAATAGTTTAGCACCTTGAATGCATTTTTTTCGATAGTTGAGCGAAATCTTAAAGAGTTCGTCGATCGATTAACACCAAAATCTTTAAAATCGGTTGAAAGACGGCTGAGTTATTAGCCCATACTTCCTGACCACTTTTCGTGACGGTCTCAGATTTGAAACTGCAGAATGACCCCCGTATGTTCCGGAAAGACGTAATCCTACGTCAAATTGATTTTATTTAAAACTAACAGACCCGACGAACTTCGTTTCGACTGAAATTAATTTATTCTCTGCATAGTTCTCGAGTTATGTAGAAATTTCTGTTTCGTTTGTATGGAAGCTCCCCTTTCCAAAGGAGGGAGGGGTCTCGAACCATCTTAAGAACCTTCCTCGGCCCCAAAAACCTCTGCATACAAATTTTCACGCCGATCGGTTCAGTAGTTTCGGAGTCTATAAGGTTCAGACAGACAGAAATTCATTTTTATGTATATAGAAGAAGAAGAAGAAGATCAAGCGCTTTTCATAGCATGTAGAAATATGGTTTAGGGTGAATTGGCCGAATAGTTAAAATTTGTTTCCTTATTAAGTGAACTTATTAATGTTCGTGAATATTTTCTTTATTGTATTTTTTTTCTTTTTTCCTTTGTTAACGTGTTTTTTAACGTTAGGTTTTAAATCAACACGGATTCGAAGTGAATAGTAGAAAATGAGAATTGAGAAGTTAGAAATGAGATGTTCGAAGTAAGCTCATAGTAGTGAGAAGGGAGTACTGAGATTTGGAAGTGTGTACTGAGTGCAGTAACAAAAAGTGCTTGAAGCAAGAGGTGAGAGATGATAAATAGTAGTGACAATCGAGATGTTGAGTTGTTAGAAGGGAATGGTGAGATATAACCTTTTCATGACGAGTTGGGTCATATATGCCCAGCGTTTTAGATTGGCTGTGAAAAATCACAAAAGAGAGCTAGGTCCCCACTTTCTTCAGCAAAAACGTTCATCAGGATGTCGGCTTCACAGGAAAAATGTCGGAGGTTAAGTTTGACAGATACCTGAAATCCTCGGGAAGCTTTCGCTTCTGGGAGCATCCAGATGAATATGAAATGTTTAGATCCTCTACTACATTGTTTGATAATTATAAACACTCAATCAAGTTTAATCATCTTGGTCATTAAGACAGTGATCAATTTTCAGGAGTACAAGATGCTCAAGGCTATCGAAAACGTTCTCAAGTTCAACTCAATTTATCTATCAGATCAACCAAGGCTTTCGCAATGCTCTAATCGTCGGCATATACCCAATTTGGTCCAATAGGCACATGCGCATCATGTTAACCCATTTTTATGAAAACCAGATGTTGAAAGTACTCCAAAACGTTCTCAAGTTCAACCCAAGTTTTTTTTTTTATATCTTTATCAATTCGGTCCAATAGGCACATGTCCATCATGCAAACCAAATTTTCTTGAAAACGAGATGTTCAAGGTACTCCAAAACGTTCTCAACCTCAACCTTAACCTCAACAACCTGATTTTATAAGCATATGCGCACCATGCAAATAAAATTTTCTTGAAAATGAGTTGTTCAAGGTACTCCAAAACGTTCAAGCTATCTACCAGATCAACCAAGGCTTTTGCAATGTTCTTATCGTCGGCATATACTCAATCTGGTCCAACAGGCACAGGCCCATCATGCAAACCCAATTTTCTTGAAAACAAGATATACGAGGTACTCCAACACATTCTTGAGTTCAGCTCAGAGTATCTACCAGGTCAATCAAGGCTTTTGCAATGTTCTTATTTTCGGCATATATCCTATCCGGCGAGGCGGCAATGTCTCAGAGGAGGATGTAATGCCAATGGAGAAGAAGAAGATGTTCAAGGTCCTCCAAAATGGTCTTGAGTTAAGATTGAGATATCTACCAGATGCACAATAGCTAAGGAGGTGTTTGTGTCGAGCAATGTCTATTCGAATGTGGTTGCGGACTTTTTTTTTGTTGGGGATTGAAGTCATCTAAGCTCAACGGACCTACTAGGATATCATATCTAGCATCATTCATAAGTTGGATCATTGGATAGGTCAAATGATTTGAGCTCCAGGACGTTTTGAAGAACCAAAAAGGGTCTGCAATACAGTAAACCTTCAAGATGTTATACCGCCGATATCGAGATGTTAGCAAATTGATCGAAAGGAACATCAGAGTAAACGAGAAAATATTTTAGAATGGCATTATTTCTTTCCATGAGTCGACATCGAATCTTAGAACATCGACTCATTGATGGCTTGTAAAAGAAATCATTGAAATCTCACTAGCTCGATGGAACTGCTGGGATGTTTGGTGATGCTCGGATATATCATTCAGCACTTGGTTGATTGGGTAGGTCGCTCTGAGGGTGTTCTGAGCTCCAGGACATTTTATAGGACGAAACAGGCCTGCACTAGCTTGTAAAAGAAATGAGTGCATTCCTATCGGGTCAATGGATCGCTGGGATGTTCAACGATGCACGGAAACATCGTTCAGGACTTGCGGATAGATCGCATGTTTTGAACGTTTTGGGGACTCTGAAATAGTTTTATGTCTTAGGTCATTTTGTTTTTAGACACATTTCCTGATACATTTGAGGATATGTACTCCAGAACAGTTTGGACGGCCTAGGACATAAAAATAATTTCAACGCTTTTCCAGTTATATTTATACTAGTTTTGGCAGGATCCAGTTAAAAAACCCAAATTTGTACGTAAAATTTTCGTAAAAAAGTCGGCCTGAAAGGGATAAGACAGAAAGAAGAAGGAAAACAAAAGAAAGAAGAAGGAATGATGAAGAGAAAAGAATAGAAGAGAAATCTTCTTCTTCTTCTTCAATGGCTCTACATTCCAACTGGAACTTGGCCTAGCTTTTCAACTTAGTATTCTATTAGCATTTCCTCAGTTTTAATAAAGATTAAAAAAAAAAAAATTCCTCAGTTATTAATTGAAAGCTTTTCTATGCCCGCCATTGCATGAGTATGTATCTTGTGTGGCAAGTACAATGGATACACTATGCCCAGGGTGTCGAGAATGTTTCCAACCAACATCCTAGACCGGACCGAGAATCGAACTCGCCATCTCCGGATTGGCAATCCTACGCCTTTGCTCGCAAGGCTACTGGAGAGAGAAGAGAAATAATAAGGATAAATAAAGAAGAAAGAAGAAAAAAGGAAGAAAGAAGAAAGACGGAAGAAGAGGAAAAAAGAAGCAAGAAGAAGGAAAAGGAAGATAAAGCAGAAGGAAAAAAGGAATAGAAAGAATTTGGAAGAAGGAAGAAGGGAAGAAAAAGATTAAGGATAAAGAAATAGGAAAGAGAAAGAAGGGAATGAAGGAAGAAGGAAATAAAAATAATAAGGATGAAGAAAGTAAGAGAGAAAAAAGAAAAAAGAATAAAGAAGGAAGAAAACCGAAGTAAAAAGGGCGAAACTGCTTTTGTTAACAAGAGCTTCTCACTTCCCTGGTAGGCTAATTTGAGTCCACCCACGCAATCCAACTCCACTGATGAAAGCAGCGAACCCTTTTCTTTCATTAAATGGCGCTGGATTGCGTGGATGAGCCCAAATTAGCCCAGCGGAGAAGCTCTTGACTACAAAAGCAGTTTTGCCCTTTTGAAATGTTGGTGTTGAAATTCCAATTCTTACATCTCACTTCTCACTTGCTAGATCACACTTCCCATTTCGAACTTTTCACTCTTCGGTTCTTATTTCTCACTTCTCATTTCGCACTTCTCACTTCTCATTTCACCCTTTCCATTTCTTACTCCTTACTTCTCACTTGTCACTATTTACTTTGCACTTCTCCCTTTCGCACATCGAATTTATCACTTTTAACTTCTTACCTTTCCCTTTTCACTTATCATTCTTCACTTTTTACTTTTCATGTCTCGATTCACTTCATACTTATCACGTCTTATTTCTTATGAGATGTGTGAAAATGTTTCAAACAGCATTCGGCCAAATGGCCCGACATCTTGTATATCGTGTAGAACTTATTCTGACAACATCCAGTTAGCGAGGTGAAAATGCATAGGAAACTTACTTCGACTTAGAAACTATCGAGTAAGGGAAATATCGACTTACGGGGAAAACTCCGTATGCTAGATTCAAGGGACTTTGAATTTCATCGAGTAAGGGAGAACATCGATCTAAAGGACATCAAGTTATAGAGAGCTCACTTTCTTCTCAAAATTGTATAATTCGCTAGAAAGACATGACTTTGCATAAATATTAGCTGGCTTTGATGCCTTATCATAACTGTGTAAGCGCAAACTGTGAGGCAGAAATACTTCTGTAAGCTAAAGAGTCCAAAGTTTAATTTTTGTAAGAATGTTATTCTATTCATCCGCTTCCAAACTAACTACGCATTTACAGATGCACAAACTTTTGTCTACTCTTCAAGTCTTTATGACTTCAAGAGAAACATAAAATAACAGAAAACTGTTCTGTACCTAGTTCCTGAAATATTTTTTTTTCTTTATGACCGATTGTTAAGTGAATACATTTTTTCATCCGTAGTTTGTCTTCCTTTCTGATCCTGAAAGCAGCGAAGCGCAGTCGTTGTGTTTTATTCTTGTCTTATTTCCACTTGGTAAAATTTATACCGCTGGCTGGTAGATATCAGCTGTGCGAGAGAGAAAAATTTGAAAGTTCCGTTTCTGGACGGTTTTTTTTTGCTAAATTTACGACCACGGAGGTTTGTCCCACGGTGTTGCTCTGTATCCGGAATGGCACCCGAGTTGATCTGAACGGTGTTATTTTTCATCCAGAGGAAGCCAAATCTTAACTTCCCGAATCAAACATTTATAATTCACGGAGTGCGAGCACGGAAATTGGTAGCGAAGCGCGGTACGTGCCCCGGCCAACAATTCCCGCCAGATGAAGATGGTTGTCATCTTTCTGTGCTTGTTTATGCATCCTATATAGTCGGAATCAAGTTCGAATCTTCCATGTTTGGCGAAAATTCACTCCGTGTTTGTTTCTACTTTCGGCATGTTCACGTCAACAGCTTTTCGCTTCTGTGAGCGATGTCATCGTAAATAATTCATGATCAGCGTTGTTTTCCACTCAGAAGTTGGCTATATTTTTGGCTCGGGTCCGTATTCCACCTGGCTGTGGTATTATTGGAGAAAGAGATCTTTTTTGCCCTGTTTCTTTTTGGTTTCATAAAATCTCTTGATGCAAAGCTAATGGCTTTTTGGACTTAAAAAGCAGTTTATTGGTGTGCTTTGGATTTAAAATACGTTATCATTCAATGGTTTTCTGTTTTTTTTAAATTTCAATGCGTTTACATTAAAACATTAAACTTGTCATCGTCGTCTTGCATCGCGATCTGTTCCTCCATCATTCTCCTTTTCTCTGATTCGTTGTTTTTTATCATTTAAATTTAAAAAATCTGCCGTATTTGTAACATTCGGAATAACATGAATCATGACAAAGATGTTGTATCATGTCAGACATCAAGGAAAAGTCGCTTAAAAAATATAAAAAACACATTCATCAGCTATGCTAACCATAATATCGAACGCTCTAATTCCAATAGGCGATATGCAAAACACATTCAACATACCATATTAAACGGCATTTAACAAACGATTGGGCAAGAGTCTGAGCACCTTCTGGGTGCTATTTTATGCTCAATTAGGCCGATACAAATATTAAATTTATTTTATGTCAACTTTTCAACAAAAATATTTTGTTTTCTTGGATTTTTATTTATTTCAATTTTATGCATCACTGTTTTTATCTCGATACGAAATATATCATTTATAGACCACAAATTTGTCACAAGAGTATTCAAAATGAAAATATGATCATATATCTCTATCGGTATACATGTTGTATAACCTATCAGGTCACTAATATTAAGGGGACTCTCGACCCATTTCTATACATGTTTTCGAACATCTATTGTTGTCGATATTTGAAGGCTTTTATTTTGCTCGGAACACAATATCCAGCTGTAAGGCCGTCCGAATTTTAAATTTTAGATATCATATGCGTTGTCTTTGCCTATTCACCACACGTTTCTCGATAGATTAGTACATTCGAATTTTGGTGTGTGGATCAATCCGGTTGGGTCTCCAAATATTTCGAAAACTCGGAAGGTAGCCTCAGCCTTTCTGGCTCGTACTTCCATGTCGATCTTAATTTCACCATCTGATGATATCAGACAGTCAAGATATTGAGGGACTGTTCCCTCGACACTTAACCACATGATCCTGCTGACGTTGATGGTGAGACCCGCCACAAATAAGCCTACGGTCAGCTCGTTGAACCCACTCCGCTTAAAAGAGCGTCGCAGTACCAATAAAGCGTCTCGTAATCATTAGCCAAATCAGAGTCGTCTAGATGTTCCACAACAATAAACTACCAAAGCAGCTCAAGAAATGGTACACAGTCAATCGCACTCACCAAAATATTATCGATTACGCTGAGAAGTAACAATGAAGATAAAACGCATCTTTGCCTCACATCAGCGACTATCCGAATGGGGTCCGACCCTATCTGAAAATCCCTTGCATCCTTGGGAGCCACACAGATTTTCGTGATTCAGATAACAGGAATCCCTTCCGTATTCATTCATTCGTTTAGTTTACATTTAAACAGATAACACTGAATTAACAATTTGACGCCACAATATACGGTTCGAGACCGCATCTCTCCATCCTCGAATGTGCCCCACGCTCGCCAAGTCGTTTTGTACCTGGTCTGCCCACCTCGCTCGCTGCGCTCCACGCCGTCTTGTTCCTGTAGAATCAGAAGCGAACACCATCTTTGCAGGATTGCTGTCCGGCATTTTTGCAACATGCCCTGCCCATCGTACCCTTCCGGTTTTAGCTACCTTCTGGATACTGGGTTCGCCGTAGAGCTGGGTGAGCTCGTAGTTCATTCGTCGCCTCCACATACCGTCTTATTGCACAACGCCAAAGATGGTCCTAAGCACCCGTCTCTCGAATACTCCGAGTGCTTGCAAGTCCTCCTCGAACATTGTCCATGTTACATGTCCGTAGAGGACTACCGGTCTTATCAGCGTATTGTACATGACACATTTGGTGCGGTGGTGAATATTTTTTGACCGCAGTTTCTTTTGGAGCCCATAGTAGGCCCGACTTCCATAGATGATGCGCCTTCGTATTTCACGAATAACATTGTTATCAGCCGTTAGCACTCTAGCAAGATTTCAAGTTTTATAACGCTCTTGAAGACCATAATTTACTCTAGAAGAGTGTTATAAAACCAGTATAAAACCAAAATTTTACTAGGGCAAGGATCCAAGGTAGACAAATTCCTCGACCACCTCGAAGGTATCCTCGTCTATCGTAACACTGCTTCCGATGCGGGCTCTATCGCGACCGATTTCGCCCACTAGCATGAACCTTGCCTTCGATGCTTTCACCACCAGTCCAACTTTTGTTGCTTCACGTTTCGGGCAGGTGTACAGTTCTGCCACCTTTGCAAATGTTTGCAAATCATCCGCGAGACAAATAAATTGACTGGATCTGTTGAAAATCGTTCCCCGGCTGTTACACCCGGCTCTCTGCATGACACCTTCTAGCGCAATGCTGAACAACAGGCACGAAAGTCCATCACCTTGTCTTAGTCCCCGGCGCGATTCGAACGAACTGGAGTGTTCGCCCAAAATCTTCACACAGTTTTGCACACCATCCACCGTTGCTTTGATCAGTCTGGTAAGCTTCCGCCTTCCATATTCAATGAATAGCAAATAAAGGAGCAGTTCCAACTTGTTGGCCTGCTCCAAAATTATGCGGAGCGGGGCAAAATATTGCATAACAGTTGTTACAACATTCGCACAGACAGCATGGGGTCAGCCCTGAACTCTTCCGCCGTCACCCGATCGACCTTGAGGGACCCTTTAGATTTCATGCTTCAGATGGCTGCTTTTTGAAGAACACTGGCTGAGACTTGAAGAAGCTGTACGAAGTGCACTGACCAACGTTTCAGCTGTCAGTGAGTAATAGAGGCAATAATCTCCAGTTGCTGCAGCCATCCTTTCTTCATCGGTCAGGAATCCAGGAAACCAAAACTCGCGTATCCTGTCTGCAGCAGCGCCCGACTACCATTTACAGAGATACATACCATTGACGAGACTCGTCATTTACTCCTTTGATTCTTCCCGTTCCTTTTCCTTCGTTTCTCTACGCTCGCTCCTCAATCTTCCATCGTGTTATATCTGTAATCCATACTTTTTGCTAAGTGTGCAGCTCACCCAAGCATTCCGCGTCGCCCACTACTCTCTGTCACCTTCCAGAACATTTACTACCCGAGTTCCAAGTTATTCAACGAACGATCTATTCACGGCTGGGTCTTCTAGTCACTGTGTGTTGATTCGACGCCCGAGCCTCTGCTCCCGCCGCTGAGCCGGAGAAATGCGTAATCGGATCTCGAGTATTAGAAGATGACAGTCAATCGCGATGTCAGCGCTGCGTTTATTACGGACATACGAGGGCATCGTCTCCATTTTCGGCTGATCCATTTCCAGATGAGCCAAATACTAGTCTTGCAAACTAAAAGCGGTTCTAGAGAAGGAAGTCTAACGCCGCTGGCTGCATACGGAAGAATTAGGCGCGGGTGGATTCCCCGGCCGACGATGGGAGGAAAGCCGCAACAACCGGTGATATATGCCTACTCTACGATACTTCACGATGCCTGATTGAAGCAAGGACAAATTCGTGGATACCAGAGAAAGACGCGACATGTCAGTCATTCCCGATTTAACTGATCAGCTGATCCGTTGGCTCTTAGTATCACTTAGAACAACTTTTGTTTTGATGGCTTATCCTAATTCGAATATAGGTCAATGAATTTTAAGAGTCCCTCTATCTTGTACCGATTGACCAAGGAAAAGCCTTCAATCGTCTGAATCATGAAAACTGTGGGGCGTCCCTAGAAGCAAGGAAGGTTTAAACAAAATCCATAGTTCTGCATAATGGAATCGCTAGAGTATGAGGCAAGATGGATGTATTGTATCTCTGTTAATGTTGCCCATCTCAATTGACGAAACCATGGACCGCAACCCACCACCATAGAGCAATGGAACGACCTAGACCCAGATGATGATACTGCTTTACCAACACAACAGTTCAAATTAATTCATGAAAAAAATGTTACTTAGGACCTTTTGAAAAGTTAAGCGAGATTTATATTCATCATAAGGTGCCCTCCTTAGCCGTGCGGTAAGACGCGCGGCTACAAAGCAAGACCATGCTGAGGGTGGCTGGGTTCGATTCCCGGTGCCGGTCTAGACAATTTTTGGATTGGAAATTGTCTCGACTATCCTGGACATAACAGTATCAGCGTGTTAGCCTCATGATATACGAATGCAAAAATGGTAACCTGGCTTAGAAATCTCGCAACCTTGCTTTGGAGTAAGGTAAACGAAAATCTGCAACCAGACACCTGAGAAGACATCTCAGATCGTGTGAGGGTTGTGAAGCGCCCAGGCAGCTTTTACCGTGCTTAAGCCGAAATTACCTCCTTACGACTATTCATAAACACCCGCAGCTCATCCGCGCATGTTTCTTGCATGTGAGAGTTTAGCGTCCAATGCATTCTCTCTAAGGGTTTATCCGAGGTCGTACCTATGACGCGAATAAGAAGCGGTGCTTTCCAATAATTTTAGGAACGTGGACATGTCGATATCGCGTGCTGCACCGGTTGTACTTCAGACTTCTCCTATGTATTGCGTATAGCACGGGAGGTCTGCAATTCCAAACCTATGCAAGAACTTAATAAAACAGCCATATTCAGACAACACATCTGAAATTTTAAAAGTACATCTGACCATTGCTCCTATCGATTCAACCAGTTTGAGTTTCATGGTGTTATTGATTCAACAGTTAAGAGTCCATCTGCAAAAACATCACTTTCCCAAAAAGCAAAAAAAAAATCTACAGGCACAAGTTCCAGTAGGGGAACTGTACCGGTTTTGGTCATGTTCCTAATTTAGCCAATTTCGCGAATAACTCCAAAAATAAAACAATTCGCAAGGGTTTTATTAGTTCCATCAAAAGATATATCTCTCACGGTTCAACGCTGCTTTCAACTGATTGATTATTTTGGAAAATATGTATTTTCCAGGGTTGGCTAAATTAGGCACAAAGTTGGCCAAAACCGGTGCACTTCTCCTATTTTTTCAATTATATAAAGTTTGTGCTAAATTCACTACTGGATAAATATGTTACAAATAGGGGAAGTGCACCGGTTTTGGCCAACTTAGTGCCTAATTTGGTCAACCCTGAAAAATACATATTTTTCCAAAATAATCAATCAGTTAAAAGCAGCGTTGAATCGTGGGGGATATATCTCTTGTTGGAACTAATAAAACCCTCGCGAATTGCTTTATTTTTGGAGTTATTCACAAAATTGGCCAAATTAGGAACATGGCCAAAACCAGTACAGTTCCCCTATTCACATTATTTGCTTTCTCTAAGCATTCTTTGCTATCATTTTCCACTAAAATTTAAAATTTTCCATGGAATAATTGCATTTTGGATTTTTTTTTCGTTTCCTTGTTATTTTTTATCCCCCCCCTCGTACCTTCCAAGAGCTGTCGTACATAAAATAAATTTAATATTTGTATCGGCCTTATAAACAAATGAAACTACCGAATCTGACGCAATGTTGTCTGTCACAGTACTCAAGTTGTACCTACTTTTAATTAAACCATTCCCTTCTTTAATAAAGAACAGAATTATTTGAACGAATTCACTGATGGGGACTTCATTTAGCTTGAGGAAAGCAAAAAAACATTCTCCCCTCAGAAAAGCTACCAAACAGACGGAAAAGAAATGTTTCTGCCTTCAATTTGTCTCCTTCCAAATGGTTATACCGTCTCACGTCCAATTCGTTGGGCTCTGAATTTTTCCGCATAGAACAACTTGGAAAAGAATTTCATTATGGTTGAAAAGTTTTCCGCATAGTTCCTCATCACTTACGTTGTTTAGCGGATCTCTTAAATGAAGACATTGAGTTCATGAAAAAAAAGTCGAATTAACATGCCTGCGTACAAAGGTAGTCAGTTCAAGAAACGCCTGATTATTAAATGGAAACGCCTCCTAAATAAATACGTAGAGCCAAGTCAAGTCAAGCTGATATTGTAGATGGCCTTTTCGTGGATCTAACGTAGATACAAGTTTGGTACAGAAATGATCTGCTAGTTGTGCTTTGTCAATTGTATATTTTTTTGTATTTCTCGCTTAACTTTTCAAAAGGACCTAAGTAACATTTTTTTCATGAATTAATTTGAATGCGCTAATCAACAGAAAAAACATGAAAGCTTTTAATTGCAGCACTCAAATTAATTCATGAAAAAAATGTTACTTAGGTCCTTTTGAAAAGTTAAGCGAGATTTCAGTACTATTTATACATCTCAACAGATATAATTTTTATCTTTTGAACCTCGACAAATTCGTTTGATGTTGCTCTTTTTGGAGACTTTATTGCAAAAAATAATCAACTTTTCGAAAGGGCGTTTATATTTTTGCCTCTGTAAATACCCACAAAGTCTGAGGATGTCCCAAATCCATTTTCGATGAGGAACTTTTGTCGGAATACAAATGGCTGGAATGTGGAACGAGGAACAACTTAGTAAAGCCTACAATCGTTCGAAATTTATCCGGATCATTACGAACCTTGGCTTCCTCTCCAACTAGCGTCAGTTCATTTAATAACAGCTGGATTTTTTTCCCTTCAAAGAAATACCTAAGTCGAAAATTGTTTCAAATGATGCTGCACGTGCCATTGCCTTTACTTGTGCTCATCTCAGCCGGATAATTGGTACGTGGTGGAAAGTTTTCGCTATTTTGTTTTCTCATTAGGCGGCCCCTTTTGGAGTCAAACATGGCCAGCATAGCCAACAGGGAAAAATCCTTTTCTCTGGCAGCTAACAAGCGGCTCGTGGAATCGTTTTCTATTATACTCCAGCCCTACCAAGACATCGGACCGGAGCACGACAACAAGTGAAAAATCTAGGAATGACAATGGCTATGGGGCATCTCGAGAGATGGAGGTGTTGAAGCTGGCTGACAGTTTGCTAAGCTCCAGGATTGCAATTTTTCTCGACACTTAAAGATTCTTGCATCACCAGTACCAGTGGCGTAGGAAATCAAGCAACGAAGGGGCATTATACACTGGATTAATATTAGATCTTGACCTTTGGATTTGACATTTGTTTGAATCAAAATTGAATTGGATTTTTGTTTTACATAAGGACAGTATAATTTCTTCAAGGGACACTGTACACGCCAATGTAAGCCATTGTGTCAGTGGGTAACGCCATGGTTTAATGACGGCGGAACCATTTCAGTCCGGAACGAAATGCTGTCCACGAGGCGAGAATGGGAAATGGCACTCTACTTCAAGGATATAATTCCTGATGGAACAGCGCTTTCTAACATCCAACGTATTGGTATTAATGTGCACTTGGCAACGTAAGTAGATAGCAGGAATGCGTTGCAGATAAGGAGTGTTCTTAATGACGTGAACATTGAAGATGAAAGAACTTTTAGAAGAATTTGTAATTCAGATTTGATTACACTTATTTCGATGTTGCAAGCTTGTGTACATCGAATCAATGCACTAATTATTGAAAAGAATGCACTGAAAATGCATTAAAAAAAACTTCACATCAAGCCTCAAACTTATCCAACTTCCTTTGACTGACAACATCCAACAAATTCTAACCAAGCAAAATGTCACACAAACTTTGTTCAACGGCCCTTTGGTAAGCAAAGCTTCACGCAGATTAACACGAAACACCAGTCGGTTAAATAGTTGCTGGGAAGCTATGGGGACATGTCATGGAAATGTCAGAGAGTGAAACTTGGATGGATTTCTTCTACTCCGGATTGTCGTCACTGTTTCGTGTCACAGCACCTTTTCCTGCACGAATGTAGTTCATTCCCGGTTCCATATTCGAACGCAGAAAGAAAGCACGGATCCCAGCTCTTGGTCAACAACTTTGTGAGCACGCAACATTCGTGTCAAAGCTTTTTATTAATTTCTTTTGTGTAGGGTACATATTTGTTTTTGGAAGAATTATAGTAGCGCGTTTGACATGAATTTGGCCTCATTTTTTCCCAGCTTCGATTTTATTACAGTAGCAAAATTGTATCTCCATGAAAAAAGAAATTTATCCATTTCCTTCCAACGACTATTTTCAAAGATTTCAATAGGAAGGAATCAACTTTGATAAAATTTGTATAATCAAAGTTTGACATAGCCCAAATTAGTAGAAAACGGTAGAAGATTTTAATTGTGAAGATGAGCATGATTGACCGCCCACGGCTGCTACTCCGTTATTGAAAGGTTAGCTGTAATACAGAGAGCCAACAGATGAAGTTTGGAACTAACATCATCTTCAATGTGTAAGAACAGGTGACCCAAAAATAAGCAATACCAGCGCCGACCTTGTCCGAATGCAGGTCAATTAAGGAATAGGTAGGAAATTGTTGACGTGATACTCGCTTTGATAAAAGCCGACGAGTCATCTGCACTTTCAGGGAAATCACAGGGATGTTAGATATATGGAGTAGGAAGTGTGGCAGGGTTCGTTTTGGTAAACGGTCTGCCATGTATTGCGTGTAGTTTGATTTAACACAACAAAAAATCGAACGAACGCTAATTATTTAAAATTTTCGACAGCGCTGCACAACTGGATGCAAACTAAATTTTCTCTTTCTGATAAATTTACTCACCCGTACAATGCAGAAAAAATTCGGTGACCGGTCGATCGCTCTGCTTACTGGATGGAGAAACACGACTGGACAAGAAACAAACTTTCACTTTCTGATTAATTTACTCACCCGCACAAAGCCGGTACGAAGATTTTAATTGTAAATCAAAAGTTGCTTGATTTTTTCCAATAGTTTCACTATCTTGACACGAAATTGATTATATAAGTAATAAGCAGTCTATTGGAACCCTAAAGTTATGCCAAATACTTTCTTGCAACATGTCCTGCCCATCGTACCCTCCCGGCTTTAGCTGCCTTCTGGATACTGGGTTCGCCATAGAGCTGGGCGAGCTCGTGGTTCATTCTTCGCCGCCACACACCGTCTTTTTGCACACCGCCAAAGATGGTCCTAAGCACCCGTCTCTCGAATACTCCGAGTGCTTGCAAGTCCTCCTCGAGCATTGTCCATGTTTCATGTCCGTAGAGGACAACCGGTCTTATTAGCGTCTTGTACATGACACATTTGGTGCGGTGGCGAATCTTTTTTGACCGTAGTTTCTTCTGAAGCCCGTAGTAGGCCCTACTTCCACAGATGACGCGCCTTCATATTTCACGACTAGCATTGTTATCAGCCGTTAGCAAGGATGCAAGGTAGACGAATTCCTCGACTACCTCGAATGTATCCGCGCTCGGTTCCGGCCACAAGCATGTACTTTGTCTTTGACGCATTCATCATCAGTACAACTTTTGTTGCTTCACGATTCAGGCGGGTGTACAATTCTGCCACCTTTGCAAATGTTCGGCCGACAATGTCCATGTCATCCGCGAAGCAAATAAATTGACTGGATCTGTTGAAAATGGTACCCTGGCTGTTACACCCGGTTCCCCGCATGACACCTTCTAGCGCAATGTTGAACAACAGGCACGAAAGTCCATCATCTTGTCTTAGTCCCCGGCGCGATTCGAACGAACTGGAGTGTTCGCCCGAAATCTTCACACAGTTTCGCACACCATCCACCACCATAGCTGTACGCGGTCTATACTGTCGTATGCCGCCTTGAAATCAACGAGCAGATGGTGCGTTGGGACCTGGTATTCACCGCATTTTTGAAGGACTTGCCGTACAGTTAAGATCTGGTCCGTTGTCGAGCGGCTGTCAACGAAGCCCGCTTGATAACTTCCCACGAACTCATTCACTAATGGTGACACACGTCGGAAGATGATCTGGGGTATCATTTTGAAGAAGGGTGATCGCTCGAAAGTTCTCACACTCGAACTTGTCGCCTTTCTTGTAGATGGGGCATATAACCCCTTCCTTCTACTCCTCCGGTAGCTGTTCAGTTTACCAGATTCTGACTATCAGTTTGTGAGGGCAAGTGGCCAGCTTTTCCGGGCCCATCTTGATGAGCTCAGCTCCGATACCATCCTTACCAGCTGCTTTATTGGTCTTTAGCTGTTGGATTGCATCCTTAACTCCCCTCGCGGTGAGGGCTGGTTGGCTTCCATCGTCCGCCGATGGTAGTCATCTCCTCCGCTGCCTTGACTTTCACTGCTTGTACTCTCAGCGCCATTAAAATGTTCCTCGTAGTGCTGCTTCCACCTTTCGATCACCACAAGTTCGTCCGTCAAGATGCTCCCATCCTTATCTTGGCAAATTTCGGCTCGCGGCACGAAGCCTTTGCGGGATGCGTTGAGCTTCTCATAGAACTTACGTGTTTTTTGAGAACGGCACAGCTATTCCATCTCCTCGCACTCCGCTTCTTCCAGGCGGCGTTTCTTCTCCTGAAAAAGGCGGGTCTGCTGTCTCTGCTTCCGTCTGTAACGTTCCACGTTCTGCCGGATACATTGCTGCAGCGCGACCGCCCGCGCTGCGTCCTTCTCCTCCAGAATCTGTCTGCACTCCTCGTCGAACCAATCGTTCCGTCGACTTCGTCCCATATACCCGACGTTGTTCTCTACTGCGTCGTTAATGGCTGCTTTGACTGTATTCCAGCAGTCCTCAAGATGGGCCTCATCGAGCTCACCTTCTTTCGGGAACGCTGCCTCGAGATACTGCGCGTATGCAGTGGCGACATCAGGTTGCTTCAGTCGCTCTAGGTCGTACCGCGGCGGTCGTCGGTACCGAACATTGTTGATGACGGATAGTTTTGGTCGCAGTTTAACCATCACAAGATAGTGGTCAGAGTCGATGTTAGCGCCACGATATGTCCTGACGTCGATAATGTCGGAGAAGTGCCGTCCATCAATCAGAACGTGGTCGATTTGTGATTCTGTCTGCAGTGGTGATCTCCAGGTGTACCGATACGGGAGGCTGTGTTGGAAGTAGGTGCTACGAATGGCCATATTCTTGGAGGCGGTGAAATCAATTAGTCCCAATAGTCGGTCTAAACTCCTCCTCTTGGCCAACATGAGCGTTCAAATCTCCTTTGATGATTTTGACGCTGTGGCTTGGGCAGCTGTCGTACTCACGTTCCAGCTGCGCGTAGAATGCGTCCTTATCATCATCAGTGCTTCCGGAGTGTGGGCTATGGACGTTGATTATGGTGAAGTTGATGAACCGGCATTTGATCCTCAACTTGCACATTCTTTCATTGATCGACCACCGCCCGATCACGAACCTTTGCATATCGCCCATCACTATGAAAGCTGTTCCCAGCTTGTGTGTGTTGCCGCAGCTCTGGTAGATGGTATGATTACCTCCAAACGTTCGCATCATTGATCTCTTCCAACAACCCTCCTGCACTGCTGCGATACCGAATCCACGGCCCTTGAGCAAATCTGTGAGTATGCGTGTATTCCAGGTGAAGTTGAGAAATTTGCAGTTCCACGAATCCACGTTTCCAATCACTAGTCCCTTTTCGTCGCAGTGGTCTTCGTCGATGGTTCCGGTCCGTACTCTCTTGTTGATTGTTCGTTGCGTATGTTTTTTTAAAGGCTGGCTTGCAGGGCCTGACACCAAAACCCCCTAAATTTCCGAAGGACCATTCCTCCTTATTCCCGGTGGACCATGGTGCACAGTTTCACTTAGAGTCCCTCGCTGGCACTCGGACGATGATCAGCCGCTCCTAACATGGAGAACAGACGCTGTTGTGAGTCGATCCTGACATGGAGAACAGACGCTCAGTAAGAGAGAAGCAAACCCCCTCTTCCCTGTCAGCATACGACCATAGTTCCCACCGGGGTTGGTTACCCAATCTTCCTTAAGGTTGCTCGTATCCCGGCCAGCACCTCGGGGAGGTAGGGATAGGAGCAGGGCTGACAATAGTCATCGTCATAGCACGAAATGCCACAGTAGCGACGAGTTGCAGTGTCTTCATTGCTACTCTACACATCGTCAATGACGCGCACGACGTTAGCTTTCGTCGTGTAACCAAATCGTCATGACGACATCAAAGAACGAAGACTTCATATCGTTATTCTTCAAGCGGCAGCTGCCAAAGCGGCAGCTGCGAAGATTTTTACTAATCCTTTGTAATAATGAATTTGAAGCAACGGATGAAAGCGTTATGAATGTTATCGATACCAAAGTTCCTACTATTTGTTTATTTGAGACGCTATTATGTTTTTAACCAGTCTGTCTATAATGACGTGCAATCAATTGTGTGAAGAAATTAAAACGAAAATCGTCATAATTTTTAACTGCGCGACTATTGTCGCGGTACGCATGCAGCGCGAAGAAAACGAATAGGCAAATGTTATGACGAAGACTAATTTTTTTTCGCTTTCTTCATACGACGAGAATGACTATTGTCAGCCCTGGATAGGAGTTGCTGGGTAAGAGGCTAAGGACCGCTAGATGGTATCTATTTTATTCCTTCAGGTACGCGAAGTACCAATGGTACGCTTTACCCAGCATTTGCCATGTCATTGCCGTTATTTCTCACTTCTCACTTCTCATTTCTTATTTCTCACTACTTCTTCTTCTTCTTCTTATTGGCATTACATCCCCACACTGGGACAGAGCCGCCTCGCAGCTTAGTGTTCGCTAAGCACTTCCACAGTTATTAACTGCGAGGTTTCTAAGCCAGGTTACCATTTTTGCATTCGTATATCATGAGGCTAGCACGATGATACTTTTATGCCCAGGGAAGTCGAGACAATTACCGCACGGCTAAGGAGGGCCCCATTTCTCACTACTTATTACTCATTTATCACTCTTCACTACTCGTAATCTGAGGTAAATGTTTTTAAACTACCCGGACAAACTGCATTCGGCCAATTGGGTTTCGCCCAAACGGTACTCGGCCAAACGCTCGGAAACTATTTTAAGGAGATTTTTAAGGAGCGTTTAGAAGGTTTATGAGAAATCACATAAAGCACTTAAAAAAAACTCAAAGGTGCAGCCCAATCGGGTTGTACGCAAAGGTGACGTAGGACTACGTAGCTATTTAAAATTGATGGCATTTGCCATAATAATTTGTGTCGTTTTATTAACATTGAGCAAACTGCTCGGAGGCCAACTGAATCAAGAAGTTGAATAGTTGTTCCCAGTTGGATGGACTTTGAGTCTCTAACCGTGGAATTAACATGACTCATCGGCCGCTGAAGCCACTCGACTGGCTTTCAGTCGGGGACATCACAATCCTTACTTTGCCACGTACGCTTACATCGCGGGCGAAAACCAAACGTTGCAAATAAATATATTTGCGTTTGGTTTCACGCCACTTCTGATTCTGCTTATTTCTCCTTTATTTCAGCCATTTTTGAGGATGGTGTCCTCCAAAAAGGTCTTTATACAAAAGAAGGTTGATCCGACAATCCGATATGAACTTTCTTCAAAGTGCAAAACTCAATCGTAACTAGCAAATTTGATAGCGCGGCGGAGGGAGATGATGCAATTAATTTGAACGGATGGAATCACTAACAGCAACCAAGCTACCACGTTTAACCCGATGCCGCCGAAACAATCAATTTTCGCAATTAATTCTTTCTTTCCATAAAATGCTGGTCCTGAGAAGAACCAATTTTCTTTTCCCAATGCGCCTTTCCAATAACTAACTGCATCTAATCGCTTGTCGAACCCTTGCGTTGCAACTGTCCGACCGCCACTTGATGATTTTTCGCTCAGCCTCTAAAATTTGAAATAAATTTTCAGCATTGCCACACTGCCACCCACTCCTTCGTGCTGCTGTATCCGTTCCGCTACTCTAATGTCAAACCGCTCGAATCAAAATGGCTCGCGCGCGCCGGGCAGCAGCTTTCTTGTATTCAATAGATTAAGCCCGTTAGCCCCTCCCCTTTGTGTGCTGATATGGGTGTAAATAAAATGTGCACTCATAACGATTAATGAAGGGACGGGGCTAATGGAATTACTTCATTAGATATAAGAAAGCTGGTTTTCGGCGCGCACGAGCCATTTTGATGGAAATTCCGCAGACAATGTCGGAGAATGTTATTTGCCACTGCCTTGCAAGCGGGAAAAAATGCAAAAATTAATGAGATTTTAAAAATTTGGTTTTACGTAAAACAAATCAAAATCAAGATGTTTAAATAAAATGTTAAAATAAAGAAGAATTTTACTACTACTACGCGCGCGAGTCATTTTGATCGGGATTCCGCAGACAACAAACCGTTTGGAGAATGGCAAGTTCTAAGAATCCTATGAAATTTTCTCGCAAGATTCTGAATTGGGTATGAGATGTTGTTTATCTAAGATGCGTTTTGTTGCGAGGAATAACAACAGAAATTTTACTCAAGACGAATCTTCTTCATATTACAAAACATTATCTCTTAGCATCTGTCTGTCCGAGCGACGTTCACCGATGAGTGGTTGCTGTAGATAGTTTCCACTGAGGTGGCGTCTTCATTGATTTTATACAAAAGCCAACATTTTATACAAAAGAAGGTTGATCCGACTATCCGAAATAATCTTTCTTCAAAGTACAAAACTCAATCGTAAATAGCAAATTTTATAGCGTCTCGAAGGGAGAAGATGCAGTAAATTTGAATGGATGGAATCACTAACAGCAACCAAGCTACCACGCCAAACCCGATGCCACCGAAACAGTCCATTTTCGCAATTAACTCTTTCTTTTTATAAAATGTTGGTCCTGAGAAGAACCAATTTTCTATTCCCAATGTTCCTTTCCAACTAACTGACACCACAATTGTAATAAATTTTGATAATTTGGTGCGGGATCGCCACAGTGCTATTTTTATGGTCAACCTTTTCTTCATATGAAATTCTGGTTCGTTGAGGTTGAATGATCTGCAGCAACACATCGAGCACCACCACCAATGCGATGGATTTTCTTTGAAAATGTTATTAGCGCCTCCATGATGCTGTGTCCGCTCCGCTACAATCGCTTTGATGCGTCTGCTATGCGTGAAATCTTGTCCAAACTGAGGATTAGATCAAAACCCGCAAGTGATTGATTTTTGATGTCTGTGCTAGTGATGCATGTACGTGATTGGTTAGTTTACCTATTTCTAAACTTTTTATCAATTATCGATAATAAATAGTTGAAAATCAGTATTTTCAAATAAATACAAAGAAGCGTTGACTCATCCTTGATCGAATGGTCCAAAAAAATTTAAAATCCATCGAGAACGGCTTAGATATTAAAGTTTAAAGTCTATCATATTTTCGTGACGGTCCCCGATTTTCGCAATCGTAAAGTGTACCCCAATATAGAAAACACAGACGTAGTCCTACGTCAAAAACCTTGATTGATCCACCTAGCGGCGCTAGTTTTTCTCACAGCTTGAGCTTCAGTCATAGTACTTGAAATGAGTTTTTAATAAATGTCAATAATGTGCCTATTCACTTCTCACTTCTCATCCCTCAATTCCCTATTTGCACTTTTCACTTCTCTCTTCCACCATTTGGCCTAATGCCGTTTGGGCGAACGCCATTTGGCCGAATGCTTTTTAGCCGAATAGTTTAAAAAATTACCTCAGATTACGAGTAGTGAAGAATGAAAAATAAAAAGTGAGTAGTGAGAAATGAGAAGTGCGAATTTGGAATTATGAAATGAGAAGTGAGAAGGGAAAAATGAAAATTGAGTAGTGGGACGTAAGAAGTGAGAAGTGAAAAGTGAGAAAAGATAGATAACAAATGGGAAGTGGATAGTAACAGTATTGACATTTAGTTAAACTCTTTTCAAGTAAGGGAAGAGTTTCGAATGTGGACACCCTTTTGTATTTTGCCCATAACTTAGTCTCTAGTCGATTTTTATTCCGACATTTGTAAACCAATGGAAAGCTAGACGAATAATCCTACTACTAGCAAAGAAATTAGTTTATTTTGTCGATTTGAAATTTTTTATTGACAATTGCGTAAATTTAATATTTTTGGACATTTCAATTATGTGGGCATCCTTGTCAACTCGACTAAAAATGGAGAATAACGAAAACCACCCACATTTAAGGAAAAAGAATGATTTATTTATTCTAAAAGCCATGAGGCACTAACATAACTCAGATTAATCCATCTAGCAGTTATGATGCTTTTCTCATGCATTTAGGAAGATAATGAAAACAATCATACAAAAGGCTTAAAATGGCACTTCAGGTAGTTGGGTTTAATTTTTTTTATTGATTTACATTCATTGCATTCATTTATTATACATCGCATCGCAATCAATAAAAAATTTAAAACATCGCTATTTTTTTCTGAAAAGTGATATAGGAAACAAAACGATAATCTTTCAATAACTTCAGAAGGCAGTGTCCGATCAGTTCATTTTAAAAACAAACAATCGGACCGAATTCCCCGTCGAAAGCGACTTTTTTTGAGTTTTTTTTAAAGAGACTTCAAGCTTGAGACTAGCTTATCTATTTTTATAACTAGTTACGCGTAAATCGATCTATGCTTAGTTACAAAAAGTTATGGCATGGCTAGACATGCCTAAAAACACAAAAAACACAAATTCAAATCAATTATTATGTCTAAATAATTCTAAAAATAAGCATAAAAAAGTCAACAAAATAAGATAGTTGATAACTACAACGATATTGAACTTTTTGACAATAAAACGAGGGTGCCCATAACCGAACCAATGAAGGTGCCCACAACCTAATTTTTGCAGCCTCTTTGGAAAGTGATATAAAAAAATTTCGTTTTAAAACTTCGATAACAATCGTTAAAAATAAAACTTAAAAAAAAAAATTCGTGATGATTTTCACCTTGAAAAAATTGATTTGTTCATAGTAGAGGCCTTCCTTAGCCGTGCGCTAAGACGCGCGGCAACAAAACAAGACCATGTTGAGGGTGGCTGGATTCGATTCTCGGTGCCGGTCTAGGCAATTTTCGGATTGGAAATTGTATGGATTTCCCGGGGCATAAAAAGTATCATCGTGTTAGCCTCATGGTATACGAATGCAAAAATGGTAACCTGGCTAAGAAACCTCGCAGTTAATAACTGTGGAAGTGCTTAATGAACACTAAGCTGCGAGGCGGCTCTGTCCCAGTGTGGGGATGTAATGACAATAAGAAGAAGAAGAAGAAGAAGAGGTACACGTGTCTATCTAGTTTGTTACTGAGCACAAAACATCATATTACTGTGGCAAATAAATGAAAGCTGTCAGAATGACAGTAATCTGCTTTATGTCGGAAGATGCGTGGAGGTGCCCACAACCGAATGGGGTGGTCTAACCGGTAATACCGGTATTACCGGTCAATTTTGAGTACCGAAAATACCGGTTTTAGAGACGGAAAATACCGGTATTTTCGGTATTTCAAATTTTGCTGTTGGTATAAAAAATCACGAATAGTTTTCAGTTAAACTAACGATTCACAGTGCCACAAACACTTACAACAATTGAATGCGCGTATGAATGAACATTTGCACAAGTAAGCATCATTGACGACGTTCACGTTCCCGAGTAGACGAAAATAGCTCAATAATATCAATTGTTGATAAGATAGCAAAATGAGATATGGACATGATTGATATAAGAGATAAAAGATCAGACGATAATATCAATATTTTGCACTAAAATATCATTAGAAGATCAAGTTATGCTATTTGTAATAAGTGATCAATATCATGTGCCATTAGTTTGTTTTTATCCATAGCATATCTTGATATTCTAATGATATTTCGGTGCAAATTTTTGATTTTATTGCCAGCTCTTTTATCTCTTATATCCATCAAGTCCATATCATGTTTTGTTTTTCTGTTCATGACTTCTGCCCGGGTTTTAGGGGACCGTTCAAAAAACATTGATCGATTTGAAACTGCTATCCAAACTTATCTTATGTGGTTATGATTTTTGTTTTTGGTAGGTGAAATAGTTCAAGCTCTCAAACCTGTTCAAGCTGCTGTGGAACTCTTCTGCTGACGTGGCAATTATCAAGTAAAGCCACAGAAATTGCCTCCATTGAGAACGAATCCAAGACACGACCAGAATACGCTGATTTTTTTGCTTTTTTGAATTATCCTGCCGAAAAGCAATTGATCCGACATGATTTTGACATTTTCTTCAAGGCATATATCTTTGATTAAACAAGTGGACGAGGTCTTGAAGCGTCTAATCATCCAAGCATCAGAGCAGTTTGTATAAGTAACCACACCTGACGACCAGTGCATAGAAGATACCTCTATGGAGGATTTTTCTGGTTTATCGGTAACAGAACAACTCGTAAAGAGACTGCAGCACACCAAAATCCCTCTTGTACTATGAATCTCAAGGGATTAAGGGCAAATACTTGAGATTGATTTTCGACACTCTTGGAACCAAGGGTGTTATCGATCATTTAGTAATTTGCATTCGATCGTTCAGTAGTTTATCCATTCCAGAATCTGAATTTTAAAATGTGTTGTATGGTGGACTTCTAGTGCGATGGTTTTTATACAACTCTGCCTAATGGTTCGTTGTTTGAATTCCACTAGTAACGGAGTTATACCCATGGTTTCAGTAACCTAGACTAAAGGATAACAAACTTCCAATCATTTAGTTTAAGTTACTGCAACTAGCACTATAACTCCGTTATTAGTTGAATTCTAACAACAAATCGTTAGGCAAAGTTGTATAAAAACCTTCGCACTAGAAGTCCACCATACAACACATTTTGAAATTCAGATTCTGGAAAAAGTTATGGATAAATTACTAAACGATCGAACGCAAATTAATGAATAATCAATAACATCCTTGCTTGGAACCATTCGTCCAACTTCGTTCGTACATTCTCAGAAGTTGCATTGTACACAAAATCCGATGCGGATGTTATGTCTACTTAAATTTCACTTTGCCCAGCTCAACAAGCAATGGTTTTTACACTTCAATTATAAATAAATATTGTTTTACGCCCAAAAGTTCAAATTCAAGTTTTATTTCTGAAATTTTTAAAAATACCGGTTTTTACCGGTATTACCGGTATTGATTCCACGAAATACCGAATACCGGTATTTGTCAAAAATGGCCAATACCGACCACCCTACGAACCACTTCCCCTAATATGCGTGAAACTCGATTCGTGCATATGTACAATATGTGAAAGATGTATTGGAGGTAGCCACTTCCATCAGTGGGGTTTGATCCCACGACCCTCTTTACGCCAGACAGGTGCATCCCTACTAAGCTACGAAGGACTCAGCAGTTATTGATGACACCAAATTCCCACCACCAGGCACTTAGCTGAACTCTAGCAATCTAAGTTTAGAAGCAACTCTTTCACACGTATTGTTTGTAGTATTGCAAACTGGACTTTATCTTAGGTCATATGTTTATCCTATCAACAACACAGCAATGAAAAAGAATTAGATTTATTTCTTGTTCTTGACTAGATTGGTGCTGTATTTATTTATTTCGCAATAAGATGAATGTTGAGTGAGATGTAAATGGGAACAGCTCCCCCAATCGTTCCAATGGTGCCAAATCAAAAAGCAGATGTTGCGCTAAAAGAATGGGACAACTCCGTAGTTAGATTTTGTTATTTAAATCGATCATCGGTGTGTTACCTATAAGCTTAAGATATATTTGGGAATTTTTTTCTTAGCATGCAGTCTTAATTCCAGAGTCAAAACAGACTGTCAAATATCGAAATTACAGTCAATCCAGTGCTGTTGGAAAAGCCAGTTGTCTAGGAAACTGTTTGTAGTTGTGTGGAATTTTGTAGTGTACTGCCTAGTTCATCGTTGTCTTCTGCTAAATGATGAAAGCTGTACAATCTTTGTGATGCACCATTAATATTCACACCATAAATATCATATTATTTTGCTAACAACCGACCGCAGAGCATCTCAATTTCAACAAATAACTCACCTTCCAAACTGCCAGCAGATAATGACTTTCCCGCAGTAATTCCCACGGACACTGCTTGCATGACCACCGGCTGCCAAATTTATACCGACAAGGCCCGAAAAATATTATTTCAATTAAAGTCCATTCTTAAGCACGCGAAGCCCGCACATCATGCTAACAGTTTTTCCACCGCCATCCGACCTATAGCCATGTGCTTTTGGGTAATTTGTGCACTTTGGCACACAAAACCGAAAAAAAAAATATGAAAGCGTTGCTGGCGGCGGCTTTGGGCTAATGTGTTATCCAGGTGGAAGTCGCACACAGAACCACCAAAAAACTGACAAGATGTGGCCACCGCCAAACAGCCGTGCCGAGGGAGTTCTTGAACTGCTGCAATGCAGCGTTCTTCCGCTGCTGCTGGAGCCACCGTCAGGGCTCCTGGGAGAGCGCACCTGTGGGCTTTGGGAAGGAAAAACCTTATGAGTGACGCGTTGCTTTCGTGCAGCACACTACGCCGCCTATTAGGGCACAAAATTCAAGTCCTTATGCTTCGGTTCCGTGTTCTAGTTCGTTGGCTGCTGCCGTGCACCATGACGGAAAGGTCGGATTCGGACGACCTTTCTCCGCGCTGCTAGCTGTAGGGGTTGCCTTTATACTGCCTCTAAGGTGCACTGTGGGGAAGTTGTGTAAAAAACGATGGCCAATAGTGTTTGATGTTTTTATGCGGCATTTTGGGTCATCTTTCTCAAACAGCTTTTGTTTGATTCATGTTGAACGTAAGTTTTGTTACGATGACTTCAAACGTCTTCACAATGTAAAATATGTAGATTGGTATCCAAGATGATTTACATTTACCTACGTTATTCTGATGCAATGGCTCAAAAATCATCAACTGTATAGAATCAGATATGGGAGCCAATTTATGTCTTTTATGCCAGGTGAATCACCACAGTGGGACGGAAGCAACCGTTGGGTGCGTTGGGAACGGAACCTTGTTTGCATTTGAATGACGCTAGGAGTTTTCGGTTTGCCGCTTTTTGTTTGGATTTCAATGTCCCAGAAATGCCTGTAATTTGACGGATGATATGATAATTTACGACGTAACGTGTGAACTACTGCTGAGTGATTCACCGTTCAGCGGAGTTGTAACGACTGGCACGGGTGTTAAATCGATTCAGAAAAGGATTCAGTGAAGCGGATCCAACTCGGGATAGAGATTACAGATTCCGCAAAACCGATTGAACAAACAAATCATCGAATTCATACGTGTGTGACTCGCGTGTTGTACACCCGTGGAACTGTTTTTTTTAAATCCACTTCGAAGTGGAACAGCGATTGTTTTGTCGAAAAGTTAACTGGAAACCGGTCGAAACCTTTCAGTCTATCAATCAATACGCACGTCAATCGGCTCCATCGGAATTGCTTTGATCCGCCAATTTGTTTTCATAAATCAGCGATAGAATGAAAGCGGAGGATGATGGTTGTGTATTTTTGGCGAAATACGCATCCAATTATCCAACACAAAGTGGAGTAGTAGATCCATAATATTGTTCAGTCTAATATGATACTACGTTACACAAAGGAGGTGTATTTGGGTTGAAAGTCTTCTTGATTTTTAATGCTAGAATTTTCCGTGTTTTATTTCTAGATTTATAAGAAATCAATATTTCATTCGAAAATAACGAAATAATCATAGTAATAACAATACAATGTAAAAACAGGAATTTTACATTTGAAATTGTAGCTAATAACAAATAGGGTAAAAGTAATACAGGCCGGACTAGATTTTCTGGTTAAATATACGCCGGTTATACGTAAGGCCGACTCAAAAATAATTAGATAAACCCCCTTCGGGGCAAGAATAAAATTTCCGGGAAATAGGTTTCCGGGAAATTGTAATATTTATTTTTAGTGACCCTTCCTCCATTGACCTTTCAGAGAGCAGTACAATATTTTTTTTAAAAAACTTTTGTAATTGGTTCTATTAGAAATTCTAAAAAATTTCTTTTGGAAATACCGAAGGATTTCTCTTGAAATTTTAGCGATGTTCACTCTCTTCTCAAGAAATCCCAACCACAAAAAAACAGAAGGGTTTTATACAAGATACGACCGCCCGACGTAAACTACGTAAAACATATTATAGGATAGTGTAAAGTGTAAATAGAGTATGTAGTGAATGGAGTATAGCCAATGGTATTCAAAATAATTTTAAAAATTACGGGATGTCTTTTTTCTAAATCGTTTATTACACGAGATTAGAAATTCAATACATATCAAAAATATTACCTTTTCCGGAATAAATTCTAGAAAAAAATAATATCATTAACAATCAAAGAAATATACAGTTAAACCTCCATGAATCGATACTGAGGAGACCATCGATTCGTGGAAATATCGAGATGTGGAATAGGAAATTCTTGGAGAGCTGTTTGAAGGGACCATCACTTGTAAGCAATATTGAATACAAGTTCCATAGTAACGACGACCTGTAATTTTAAAAAGTCATAGAAAAATAAGTTGAATCGAACAGATCCTTTTTGTTACATCATATGGTCAGGGTTCTGCCGAAACACACCAAGCGCCAACAAAAAATCACCTATTTTTCTGCCCAATACCCAATACCCTTTTGTTTAGTGGATTTAATTGATCGCAAATCGTATCGAATAACCCCCAACCCCATATCTGAGGATATCATACATCAAACATACGTAGGAATCGATATGAAATGATTCCCATTTTCTTTGTGCGAACAAAATATTACTGTAGTGGATAAGATTGGCATTAGATGTTATGATAAAATTATTATAGCAAAATGCCATTACCATCAATCCCTTGAAATCTGCATCTGACATATGTTCTAATGATATGCACTATAGATAGTGGAATATGGGTCTGGGTCATATGGCATAAAGTCATATGGCATAAAGTCATTTGGCATAATGCCATTTGGCATAAGGTCATTCGGCATAAAGGCCATTTGGCATTATGGTCATTTGGCATAATTTTGAACTGCAAGAACAGAGTGGGTCATTTGGCATAACGGACATTTGGCATAATTTCAAACTGTGAAAGTGAATGGGATATTTCATGCATTATTTAGCGTAAATAAAGTAGGTCGAGGTTGGTTTCTGATAAATTTAGACTAAATTTCCGGAAGAACGAAATAACAAAGCGGCAAAATTACTTCCGAGGGAGGGATCACATCCTTTATTGACATTTTTTATTAAGAAAATTATTTTAAGCTTTTTAGTGGAATGTCTTCACTTGTCATAAGACGAGTTTGTACAATCCCATTGAATTCCACCACTTAATTGTATCTTGACAGATACGTATTTCGACCTCAACAGTAAGGCCGTCTTCAGTGTCTCTTAAGTCGAGTCAAGTACGAGACACTGAAGACGGCCTTACTGTTGAGGTCGAAATACGTATCTGTCAAGATACAATTAAGTGGTGGAATTCAATGGGATTGTACAAACTCGTCTTATGCCAAGTGACTTTTTTTATTTCTTTATTAAAGTTATTTTTGAATTAAAAATAAAGTTCATCACTATCCCAGCATTGACTTATTCCGGCCACATGCCTACTTTTAAAGTAGGGATTACATCCACCATTGCTTCAATCCGGGCATGCGCCTTAAGACCGGATCAAATCCACCATTGCCTTAATCCGGGCAAGCGCCTAACTTTAAAAACTTAAGCAATACACTTGTCGTAGACGAGTTACTAAAATCAATCAAGTCACATATGAATTACTGCAATCAAATCAATCTGAATTGTGCTACTTGGGGAAGTGATCGCATCTACCATTGATTAATTCTCGGCAAGTGCCTACTTATAAAAGAGGAGTCACATCCACCAAGACCATAATCCGAACAGGGCCTACTTTTAAAGAAGGGATCACATCCACCATTGCCACAATTCGGGCCACACACCTACTTTTAAAGAAGGGATTACATCCACCATTACATGGATTACATCCACCATTGCTTGAATCTGGGCAAGCGCCTACTTTTAAAGAACGAATCAAATTCTCCATTGCCATAATCCGTGCAAGCGCCTATTTTAAAAGAAGGGATCACATCCACCATTGCCTCAATCCGGGCAAGCGCCTTCTTTTAAAGAAGGAATCACATCCACCATTATCATAATCCGGGCAAGCGCCTACTTTTGAAGAAGGAATCACATCCACCATTGCCTCAATCCGGGCAAGCGCCTTCTTTTAAAGAAGGAACCACATCAACCATTGTCATAATCTGGGCATGCGCCTACTTTTAAAGAATGGATCACATCCTCCATTGCCATAATACGTGCAAGCGCCTACTTTTAAAGAAGGGATCGCATTCACCGGCCTTTAGCTGAAGATGCGCCTACTTTTAAAGAAGGAATCACATCCACCATTGCCTCAATCCGGGCAAGCGCCTTCTTTTAAAGAAGGAATCACATCCACCATTGTCATAATCCGGGCAAGTGCCTACTTTTAAAGAAGGGATCACATCCACCATTGCTCTAATCCGGGCATGCGCTTACTTTTGTATTGCATTGCAAATGCATTATTTCCACGAGGGATAATGTCTTTTTAATATTGATATCGACGGGTGTTATATTTACTACTCAGGGGTGTTTCCCGCACCACCACCACCATGACATAAGTATAAATATAAACAAAACATTGCAAATTTTACAATAGCTGCCTTTTATCATTTGCCAGAGAAATATTCATTGCAGGCGCTTTTAATTATCCTGTATTCCAAACTTTTCTGGCAATGCGTAATAAAATAAAATGAAAACAAAATTTGTAAAACACTTTCGAACACAGAACACATATAAAACATGGGTATCAGCCGAAAAGTTGTCACGAGTTGAGCAATTACCGCCAACAAAAAACTACAGGGCAAGAATGGATAGGCTATAGGGTAAACGGAGACTAGAGAGGATCTAATCTCTTTCCTACCGAGAACACCAAAAAGTACAGACGTTAAAGCAAGGTGAAATTCGTATTGGAATGTCTAATTTGACCTATTAGGTCCCTAAGAGTGCCAACGCGATCTTTAATTCGTGCTACTTACTATTATTAACGAATCAGGTGTTCTTTTATCAGGTTCCTCGAGTATCTGGAGAGACAAACCCCAAATCCCATAGCCTGTACCTAAAACTAACCTCAATCCGATCTCTAATCAGGACCCGAAAGTGCTCAGTTTACGAGCCTGGTAGTTGAACCCAACCCCCCAACTGACCCAGCGATAGCTATGGAAACCGAATCGCTCAAGCTAGTTCTGGTGGGTACCTCGAAGATTCGTGCTTTACCGGACCTTATCTGGTAGCCCAGAAGCCGTAGGGAAGGGCAGTCCGCCCTACAGTCACCCGTTAGCTTTGATAGCTCTGGATAACCTGTCTAGCGAGAAGCTTAGCCCACCGAAAGACAGTGGCTAATGTCCCGTGCACCCGCTGCACGACGATCTATCGCTACCCCCGACATCAGCAGTTCAAGTTGGCCGGTCAACGTACCGAAACCGACGCACACACACATACACCCTTTGTGAGTTACATTTATAAATTTATTATTAAGCTCAATCAAAAATAGTGACTTCATGTGTTGAACCCTTGATAAGCTGAAAGAGCCGACCCTGCGTGTAAGACCATCAAGCTCTAGCTAGCCTAGTGGGAGAATGACAGTTAACTATTTGGTAATTCAAAGATTTTGCAGTTGAATGTTTCCATATTTCTTCCTTGTTTCTTGTTTCCTTGTTCTTCTAACTTCTTTTATCTTTCTTCTTTTTTGTTCCTTCTTTATACTTTTCCTTTTACCCTTCTTACTTTTTAATTCTTGCTTCATTTTCCTTCTCTTTTCTTTTTTTCACTTCCTTCTTTCTTACTTTTCACTTCACATATTCCGTTTCTTTCTTCCTCACTTTTCACTTCTCATATCTCACTTCTCACTTCTCATATCTGATTTTTCACTTCTAATTTCTCACTTTTCACTCTTTACTTCCCACTTATCACTTCGTACTCCTTATTTCTCACATTTCACTTCCAACTTCTCTCTTCTCACATCCCGCTCACCTCACCTCTCATTTCTCACTTCCCACTTCTCACTTCTCACTTTTCACTTCTCGCTGCTTACTTCTCACTCCTCATTTCTCATTTCCCACTTCTTACTCCTTGTTTTTTACTCCTCCCTTTCATTTCTCGCTGCTAACTTCTCACTTCTCTTTTCTCACTTCCCCCTTCTCACTTCTAACAGCTTAATTCTCAATTGTCGTTTCTCACTTTTTATTTCTCTCTTTTCACTTCTCATTTATCACTCCTAATTTCTCACTTCTTACTTGTCATTCGGCCATTCGGCTTAATGACCATTCAACCTAATGACCCAGCACCGCTATTTGTGAACAGTCGCTTACGTACACTGTGCGATGAAGGCAAAAAGTGCGAAAACATCGTAGAAAATGTTTTTGTCAGCGGTTTTATCGATCAACTTGCTCGGCCATGCAGAAACATATTTTATTTGAAAAAAGGCACATGGCACCTAATATACCAGAAAATGTGAGACTTCTGGAACTCCACGACAAAATTTCCTTTGGATTTTTGGATTGAATTGTTTTCATAATTTCATTTGAAATTCGTTTGGAAATTCAGCATTTTTTTTTTTCAATTCTTTATTATTTTTTTGCCTTTCTCGTATACAAAGTATACGTAAAGACTATAGGATCACTCCAAAACCGAACTTTTGATAGAAGGCTCGGAGACCCATAGTGTTATATACCAATCGACTCAGCTCGACGAATTGAGGTGATGTCTGTATGTGTGTGTGTACAAAAATGTGAGACACACTTTTTGGTACTTAGCATTATTCGATTTGCCCAAAACAAGTTGCAGTCGACATGGATTGCGGTCTAGTTGTTTACTATTGAAAATTAACCCGATCGGTCATTGCTTTGCCAAGTTATTGAAAAAAACATTGTTTTCCTGGGTTTTTAAAAATACTTCTAGTTCTAGAATTTCCCTTTAAATTTATGCAGATAATCTTTCATATATTTTTTTCGAAAATTCCTCCTGGAATTTCACTTGAATTCCTATAAGAATTTATGCATGAATTACCTTAGAGATTCGAACCAGGAATTCCTTTTTCTAGAAAAAGAATATCCAAGATGAATTTCTTCGGCAAATCTCTGAATATTCCGGTGCGGTTCTTGGAGAAATTCTCTATTGAATAGTGGAAGAATTTTTAGAAGATAATCAATTTTTAATGGTTTAAATCCGTGGAGACATTTTGGGAGACTAGCTGTGAGAATTTTTCTTGGGAAGTTATAAGCAAAATTTCTCAAATATTTCCTGGTAAAAAGGGACTCTAGGACAAAACTCCGAAGAAGTTTTTCAAGAAATTTCCGGTAAATCTTGAAAAAATTTCAGGAGGAATAACCGGATAAGCTTCCAGAGAAATTTGTTAGGGAATTTCTAAAAGAATTTAGTAGTAGTAGCAGATTTTCAAGATTGCACCCCGTTTGGCATAAAGTCATTTGGCATAATGCCGTTTGGCATAATGTTGTTCGGCATAAAGTCGTTTGGCATAATAGCCGTTTGGCATAACGGCCGTTTGACATAATGGTCGTTTGGCATAAGGTCATTTGGCATAATTATTATTTAAGCTGTTTAATGGATAAATAAGATTTGTTGAGCAATTCAGTTACGTGGTTTCTTTTATATGGGCAATACATGATAATTGGGAACTGATACGGCGTGATAAATTAAGAATAAAGAAGCTTTCTGTCAAAACGGGACCATTTGAAATGTTGACGCATCAACCAGCAAGATAGATCAGCATTAAATTAAATTGACATTGTTTTTTCATGTAAGGGATAGCCAGAAAACTTGCATATTTCTCCCTTTATGAGCAAACGGTTTCAAAGAAAGGATCATATTTCCCCTTGCATTGAACCGAGCAAACCAAATGATTGAATTGAAAGTAGGAGTCATATTCTCTCTGGCTTCTTCTGAGTTAATGCATCCTTTAAAAGAAGGGATCATTATCTCCTTTTCCTTATGCCGAGCAAATACCTGATTTGAAGGAAGAAATTATATCGTCTCTTGCCGTCTGCCGGGAAAATGTACCTTTTGAAAGAAGGGAAATATCTTCCCGTGTCTGAAACCAAGCAAATTCCTGAATTGAAAGAAGGAACCATTTCGACTATATGACACTACCCATATATCCATAATCCATAATGCCATTATCCCAAAGGCCACTACCCCGAATGCCATCACCCCGAGTGGGACACTACCTGGGAATGGGAATGAGCCAGTATCCCCAGTAGTCCTGATTTCAAGTTTATAGTTTATTTCAGTGAAAAATTTAATCAATAGAAATTTATTCATAATTTATGAAAATGATTATTACTTGTTTTACGACTTATTTAATAGCAGGGTGACTCCAGTTGAGTAAATTACACAATTTTTGCCATATTTTTTATCGTTGATCCTTACTTATTTTTGGACCCTTTTACAAGGTTCACTGTGTTGGAGTCGCGATTCGTTTCATTCAAATCGAACTGTTTGAAACCAGTATAGAACAAATAGTTCTCGGTCTAAAAACTCCCATTACATGTCATGTGCCAATTTTAAAGACTGTTTAAGCTGAGGTGAGAATTTCGAAGCACGTTCTCATGCTCAATGGGGAAGGTTCCTTCATCAGTGCTGCTACCCGGAAAAGTTTAGAGAAAAAGTTGAAGCATGGAAATTTGACATGGCGTGATATAGAAAATGAGAATTAAAATGTCTCTAGAACGTTATAGAAATTTTTTCTTCAAAGAATTTTTAGTTTGTGGGGTTAGAAATTCAACAATCTTAAGCATTGACTGCTTATTCGAAAAAAAAAAAAAATGGAGATATCATGTCTATTTTGTGTGCTTTTTAAATTCTAACTTGAGATTTTTTGTAAAACCTCCTTAATTTTTGTTTTATAACAAAAATATACTTCATTTTCTATACCACACCGTTCGAAATTTCAATGAGTCCACTTTTTCTCTCGATGACAGCTGGTGGTCTTCTCCTCCCCTATGCAGGAAGCTGGAGGAAAGTTCAGCCCACATCGACTGGGCTTGAGACAGCTTGCGAACATGTACTGAAACAGAATAAAGGGGTAGAAAAAGTGGCTTCTGAAATTTTCCGGCGATAAACTTTACTGTGACAAGAAGGGCATGACGACAAGACCCTAGAATGAGACAATTTCTTCTGTTCGTCGAATAAGTTTGTACTTCCCATGGAAAAGAACAGGCATTGTTTCGTTATACTTTACAAACGCGATCATTTAAAGGAGGTGTTATCTCTTCTGTTCGCCTCATACCGGGCAAACGCGTTTTTTAAAAGCAGACATTTTCAACTTTGTTCGCTTTAAACCGAGCAAATGAGTTCATTAAAAGAAGGCATCATCTCCTGTGTTTGCCTTAAATCGGGCAAAAGCGTTCATTTAAAGAAGGCATTATCAAATATGTACGCCTCATGTCGGCCCAATGCATTCATTTAAACAAGGCATTATCATCTCTGTTCGCATTAAACCGACAAAAGCGT
The DNA here is from genome assembly GCF_024139115.2 of Armigeres subalbatus. Lineage (NCBI taxonomy): Eukaryota > Metazoa > Arthropoda > Insecta > Diptera > Culicidae > Armigeres > Armigeres subalbatus. The sequence goes on along the minus strand of NC_085140.1, from coordinate 95,011,398 downwards.
TCATTTAAAGAAGGCATTATCGCCTATGCTCGCCTTATACCGGGAAAATGCGTTCATTAAAAGAAGGTTTTACCAATTCTGTTCGCCTTATATCCAGCAAATGTGTTCATCTAAAGAAGGCATTGTCAATTCTGTTTGCCATAAACCGGGCAAACGCGTTCATTTGAAAAAGGCATTACCTGCCTTTACATTATCTCTTTGCCTTATACTGGACAAATGCATTCATCTGAAGAAGGCATTATCGCCTTTGTTTGCTTTATACTGAGCAAATGCGTTCGTTCTAAGAAGGCATTATCTCTTATGTTTGCCATAAACCGTTACCGTTCATTTATAGAAGACATTATTTCCATTGTCCACCTATGTTAATAGAAAGAAGGTGTTGTCTCCTCATTTATAATATGCCTGACAAATGCGTTATTTGAATACTTTTTAGAGTTGACGACAATGTATGTTTTTAAAGAGATGAATATATGCAGAAATAACTTCATTTGCTTTGTATTGCCTTTTTTTGTGTAACATTGTTTTTGCTCTTGAGCACTTACAATTTTGCTATTTGACTTTCCGTATTTTGTAGTTTGTTTCAGTCAACGACGATCTTGCTGCTTATTCAGAGGTAAAAAGATTATCGTGAAGTGAAGTGAAATAGGCAGATAATAAAAAGTCTACCAAAGTACCTTCAGTAGCAGTGATTTGATAGAATCTGAATTTTAATTCGAAAAATCAATTTAAAACATCTCTCTTATAATGTTAAAGTGACAATAATTATAAATAATTGAACATATTATGCATAAGTTTCGAAATTGATGATTACACAACTATTATGCCAAATGACCATTATGCCAAACGACCATTATGCCAAATGGCCGTTATGCCAAATGACATTATGCCAAACGACTTTTATGCCAAACGGCCTTATGCCAAACGGCGTTATGCCAAACGACTTTATGCCAAATGACCTACCACCGATTTTCAGCAGGAATTCCCTATTGAATTTGAATATGGAAGAATTCTTGGGTGAGTTTTTGGGAGAATTTCCTAAGGAATCCACGGAGAAATGTCTGGAGAAATTTCCAGTGGAATTTGAAGGGATTTCCTTGAAAAGTTTTTTGAAAAATTCCCCGTAGGAATTTCCGAAGGAAATCCCGTAGGAACCTGTGGAAGATATTCCGTAGGAACTGCCGAAAGATTTCCCGTGGAAACTTGTGAAGGAAATTACATAGGTACCTCCAAAGGAATCTTCATTGGAACTTCTGAAGGAATTCCCTTTAGACCTTTCGAAGGAATTCCCGTTGAAGCTTTTAACGGAACTTTCGTTGTACATTTTCGGAAGAATTGCCGTAGAAACTTCCCGAAGAATTACTGATGGAACTTCCGGAGTAATTTCTAAAGCAACTTACGGAGGAATTATTGATGGAACTTCTGGAGAAATTCTTGGAGGAACTTCTGGAAGAATTCCTTGACGAACTTTCGGATTAGTTCAAGGAAAATCTCCTAGAAATTCCTGATGGAACTTCCGAAAAACTTTACTAGATTTTTAAATGCAGTAATTATGATCACGCTAATCCACGCCGCCGACGATCACTGATGGCGTGATTTATATATGAAAACAAATAATGATTTCATTTTGATGTCAGACTTAGCTCGGATATCCTAACGTCTGCTATTGATCTAGTGAGGCTCTTAGAGGTAAATTCAAGTACCGCGAAATGCTAACGTGAAATGAACCCAGATGAAAGTTGATTGAAATAACATTACCCTGACCCAAATTGTTTGAAATTATATTACCCTGATACCTGTACCACTCGAAAAACCAACATCAAAATCAGTCTTCAAGTTGATTGCATCAACAGCGGAAATTATTTTCAATCTGATGTAGCTATACGATTTTTCTCCTGAACATTTTGATTGTTTAACCGTTAGAACAGCATGAAAGACATCAACATGAGTATTGATTACCTACTTGTCAGCAATTTCACAACATCAATGCAAGCTATCGATTTGATCTCAAGGTTTGCTCGGGTAGCGCGTGCAATTCAAATGTCCACATGCAGTGCGTTGGTTCCTGTTTTTGTTTGGACAATCTCGAAAAAAGTTACTCGTGCAGTGCACTTAAAGATGAGACATCACTGCTCTCTAGTTCAGCCTACTTTGATCGATCTAAGGTTTATTTCCTTACGAAAATCGTTTTTGAGTTGACATCCGGGAGAAGGGGCGCCTACCATCCCAAGTAGCAAAATTAATTTTATGATGCACTTGAAGCATACTTCTAGACTTGTGCCTTAAAACCACATTTAAAGCCAATTGTCCTACAAGCTTGCTCCAAGACAGCCATAAAACCACTATAAGACGAAAGAGGCCCACTCTTGAGAAGGTGTTCAAGACCATTTTCCAAGGTTCGCTTAAAACTTGTTAGTTTTATCAAAGTGAGCTTATGATGGCATGAAAGATCAGCATAAAACCCTGTTAGGATTACTAAGGAATTTGACAGCATTTGTTTTCGTTATCTAGATCTGCTGATGTTTATACTTGTTTATATTGAATTTTGTCTGAACCAAATCGAACAGTATCTCATAATGATAAAAATTATTATGGATACGTTGATAACTTGAAATTTAATTGCATTGTGATCGTGTAATTCCACATGCCACAACCACTTTGTCGATGCTTTTCCGAATAAATGTAACGAATATTGAATGCGCCTTATTTATATTGCAAGATATAATATTATTTTGAAAAACTATTTTTATTTAAAAAATTGTACATACCCAAAAAATAAATTTTGCTCTACTTTTTATTTCGCAGATGTAACAATATTTGTTTTATGCCCCAATCTATGAAATGATTTATGCATGTAAAATTAAAACAAATAGTTTTCATCGTTCATATAGAAATGGCTTCCATCAAGAAATTTGACGCAGACGATAATCCGCCATGATTTCAATAGTTTTATCGAAAACCATCATAAGATTGGATTAAAATCACTTCATCTCATACAAAACCTGTTAGGTTTATGCAGGAGCATGATAAATTGAACTAGATTTATCGCAATCTTGACGAAGCTTAGTTTGTCTTGAATAAAACTAACTAGTACTGGTCAAAACTAAGAAGTTTTATTGAAGAGCGTTATAAGCTTGGTGCTTTCATTATAACATGTTGTTTACATATCCAACGAAAACAAGTTCATTTGGAAAGAGTTCGCCGTTAAATATTTACTAAACTAAATATCTGCACAAAATGCTGAATTAAATTAAAACTCAGTAGGGTTACTGCTCCTCGGGTTCATAATACCTATCTATCTATATCAATAACAATCGAGAACAAATAATTGGAGCGCAAAATGTTTTGATTTTCATGCTTGTGATGGTTTTCAGTAGTGGGCACGCATGATTGCAATAAAAAAACGACACAGTTGATGCGTAGCTCAACCGTTCGTTGAAAACTGGAGAAATTCGCATGTGTATTGTTCCCAGTTGGTTATGATTACGAACGCCCAAAAAATCGAGAAAATGTATTTTAAAGAAAATTGATCGATCATATGATAAATGGGAGGATATGAAATCTGCCTGGTATTGGAAGATCAAGACAGCTGATGCAGCTGGTGGTAAATTTGATCCTATAGAAAGAAAACTCCGATAGAAAAATAAAACAGATGCTTGCGCAAATGGAGTTTCCATATATGGGATAAATTTACATTATTTTCCACTTGTTTTTAATTTATACACTTGTTTGCGTCCAATTTGACATTATGTTTTGATTGTTTTGATGTATTCTTCAACAAGAGCACTTTCTCCCACTCAAAACCACATAGTTTTAAGGAAGTTTTATAATGGCATTTTCAAGATCGTTCTTTCTTAATGAAGAGTACCATAAAACTTTCTCAAAACTATTTGGTTTCAATTGGGATAAAGTGCTCTTGCTGCATAATTTATCAAAATAAACAGTTTAAGATGGACCTGGAGCATATCATAAAACTATTATAAGAGAATTTAGCTTTGAGGTAACTTGGACTAGATGAAAACTATGATAAAACTTTACAGTTTATGCGAATCCTTGATAAAACTGCAATAAAACTTGAATAAATCCAAATAGAATTCAAAATGTTACTTGGGATAGCTCTGGTCCTCACAAGTTCCAATACTCACGCTTCCAAGCGTCTTCCAATGACAATTGACCGCCAGCTAAGGGTTGCGTACTTAGCTGGTAGTGTAGCCTGAGCACTGTTGTCCTTCTGACATCAGCTAGAGTGAGAGGGTGCGTCCTGTGGTGTCTGCTTAGGATGTGGTGGGGTTCGACAGTAAGCTCTGTTGAACTTCTATAAAAAGCTGCATTTGTCCCCAAGCAGACCCTATCAAAGTGACCGTGTGCCGCTCAAAGCGCACTAGCCTAGTCCTGGTGTTGGATGGGACTTTAAACAAATTTGACCCGACTGATCGAGCGTCTGTTCACCAAGGAGGTGCGGCTCCAACAGCGACTGTTCTGGCATCCAGCGGCTGAGTATGAAATGCTATTCCCCGGAAGCTATACCTAAGATGGCTGCCCCATCCCGGTGGATAGGGAACCTTGGGCCAACAACCTACTGTTCCCGAAACATCAATTTGTTCGAGAATCCGATAATGAAAGAATACGGACTGATTTTACGGCGACGACTCTTAGCGCGAAACAACGGACACGAATAGGAACATGGAACGTTTTAACCCTAGCCCAGCAGGGTAAATTGGCACAACTTGCCAATGAGGCACGCCGCATGAAGCTTGAGATCCTGGGACTGAGTGAAGTCCGTTGGCCAAACTTTGGAGAACACAGAACGCCGTCGGGACAAGTTCTGCTACACTCTGGTTTACGAGGTGAACACGCTCCCCGGCATCGTGGAGTTGGTTTCCTACTAAGCGTTCAGGCACACTCTGCGCTTATGAAGTGGGAAACTATAAGTGAAAGGATAATCGTTGCCAGATTTAGAACACGGGTCCGAAACCTTACTATAATCCAATGTTATGCTCCAATCGATGGTACCGATCTGCAAGACAAATAGAACTTCTACAGCCAATTCAATGCCGTCGTAGATAGAATTTCGAAGGGTGATATCAAGATCTGTTTAGGCGACTTCAATGCGAAGATCCGACAACTCGAACCATGAGCGCATTATGGGACGCCATAGTCTCGGAGAAATGAGCGAAAACGGAGAGCTGTTCGCAGAATTTTGTGGTAATAACGATATGGTGATCGGGGGATCGCTCTTCCCTCATCGACCGGTTGACAAGGTTACATGGGTCTCCCGTGACGGCTTTACAGAAAATCAAATCGACCACATCTGCATCAGCCGAAAATGGAAACGGAGCCTTCTTGATGTACGGAATAAACGTAGTGCCGATATAGCGTCTGATCGTCACCTCCTCATCGGCGAAATACGCCTGCGCATTGCGCGGATTCGTCGGCAGGAGGAAAAAGTTGGACGACGATTCAACACACGCCGACTGGAAGATGCCACGGTGAAACGGTCCTTCGTTGAAGAACTGGAGACGCGTGCTGCAGATAATCCGGAAGGTGGCAGCGTGGAAGACCAATGGACCGCCATCAAGAATGCCTTCATCACCACCAGCGAGAACAATCTGGGCGAACTACGCACCCAGAGAAAACAATGGATCACCGATGAGACCTGGAGGAAGATAGAGGAGCGAAGAGAAGCCAAAGCCGCGATACACGCTTAAAGTCATTCACACAATTTTGTGTTTCGTTCACACAAAACGGGCCTAACCTGGAACAACACATATTATGTGTAACTGCCATGTTACTCATTTTAGTGTAATTGACGATTAACGATTTCCGATGCGTTCATTTCACACAGTGAGAGAGCGGTCGGAAAACGGACCTAACCTCAATTATATTTTTTCATGTAAATTGAAAATTATCCCAACATGTTTATACTATTTCAGAGGAGTCCCCATTTGCTTCGATATGACCAAACTAAAGTGCGATGTTTATAGTTGCACATTTTAGTTGTATCGTATCGAAACATGACGAAAATCCACAGAAAAAGTCATTTTCGTTGCGATGCGTGCCGAACGCAACCGCCATCATGGCGATCAAAATGGACTTGACAGTTCGAAGCAAAGTTTCTTACACATATTAAAAGAATAAAAGACATTACTCAGCGACTGTGCATGTCTTACACATAATTTTCACACAGATTGCTATTCTCTCGTGTCATCGTCGTCATGTGTGAAAATTATTCATGCGATGTGTAATTTATTTTAAGCGTGCGGGGACTTTCGCCTCCTCTACGATATCTCACGACGCTTAAGCTGGACGAAGATGAATGCAACGATGCCTGTGAAAGACGCGAATGATCAGTTATTGACCGACCCAACTGACCAGCTGAAACGCTGGTTCGAGCACTTCGAACAACTTTTTCAAGTGCCAGCCAGGCCATCACCACCTCGGCATGATCTGCCTAGGATCCGACGTATAATACGCGTCAATACCGAAGCTCCATCACTGCTAGAGATTCAAACAGCCATCCAAAGCATGAAATCGAATAAAGCACCAGGGGACGATCGCATATCAGCCGAGATGCTCAAAGCTGACCCCATGACATCCGCTCAACTAATGCATCGTTTATTTCGTATTATCTGGGACACCGCCACTTTCCCGGTCGACTGGATGCAAGGTATCTTAGTGAAGGTGCCCAAAAAGGGTGACCTGACTGTATGCGATAACTGGCGAGGCATTATGTTGCTGTGTACCGTTCTCAAAGTTCTATGCAAGTGTTTAAGGAGTCGACTGTGATTGAGGTTATGTAGCTGTGTACCGTTCTCAAAGTTCTATGCAAGTGTTTAAGGAGTCGACTGTGATTGAGGTTATGTAGACAGTTCTTGGCTTTCAGTCTGAATAAGGATCATAAACGGATATCCGTTCTAAACCTAACGTTTCGGTCACATTTATTGTGTTTTCTATCCTTTGAAAAAGGCACAATAAATGTGACCGAAACGTTAGGTTTAGAACGGATATCCGTTTATGATCCTTATTCAGACTGAAAGCCAAGAACGTTCTATGCAAGTTCTATGGATTTAGGAGAAGATCGATGCGACTCTCCGTCGGCAGCAGGCCGGATTCCGTGCCGGAAGATCCTGTGTGGACCATATTGTCACGCTCCGCATAATTCTGGAGCAGGTCAACGAATTCCAAGAGTCCCTTTACTTGGTATTCATTGACTACGAAAAAGCTTTCGACCGTCTCAATCACGAGAATATGTGGGGCGCCCTGAGACGCAAGGGGGTTCCTGAGAAAATCATCGGCCTCATCGAAGCACTGTACGAGGCCTTTTCGTATAGAGTGCTGCACAATGGGGTCCTGTCTGACCATATCCGGGTCGTAGCTGGTGTGAGGCAAGGATGTATTCTATCATCGTTACTGTTCCTCATCGTAATCGATGAGATTCTGGTAGATGCGATTGACCGTGAACCAAATCGTGGGCTGTTATGGCAGCCTATAACCATGGAGCACCTAAACGACTTCGAATTGGCTGATGACGTTGCACTCCTCGCGAAACGGCGCTCTGATATGCAGAGTAAGCTCAACGACCTTGCCGAGCGCTCCTCCTCGGCAGGTTTAGTCATCAACGTCAACAAAACCAAATCGTTGGATGTAAACACGGTGACTCCTTCCAGTTTCACAGTAGCCGGGCAACCAGTGGAGAATGTTGAAAGTTTTCAATATCTTGGTAGCCAAATGGCGTTAGACGGCTGCCTTTGCGAGTTTAAGAAATATCTGAAAAAACAGGCAGATAAGTGAACGCACCAAAATACGAATTTTCAACTCTAACGTGAAATCTGTGCTGTTATACGCTAGCGAAACATGCTGTGTATCAGTGGAGAACACTCAACGGCTGCAGGTGTTCATTAACAGATGCCTGCGGTATATAATTCGGGCCTGGTGGCCTCACAACTGGATCGCAAACAACGAGCTCCATCGTCGTTGTCACCAGAGGCGTAGGGGCGAAAACGAAATCTGTAAACAAGCATTAGACTGGAACCCAGCGGGACATCGCAGCAGAGGCAGACCCAAAGGCTCATGGCGGCGAAGCCTCAATAAAGAAATAAAAGAAGTCGACCGAAATCTTACCTGGTAACAGGTTAAAGCGAAAGCTGGGCAACGCTCAGGATGGAGATCTTTCAAGTCGGAGGCACATCTTTTTGTTGAAGACCCATGGACCTATCGCGTATATTTATCAAGTTATATCCGTTTTTCTATTAAAAACATATTTGTTTCAAAATGAAATAAAACGCTTTAAACAAAAAACGCTCTCTCAGTCTCACCATAAACGCAGAAAAGTGCGAGCTTTCGAATAGAACCAATAGATTGAAAATCGGTTTGCTCTATTTTGATACATACGCATATGAAAAAAACATGTTTTTCATACAAAAATTCGAAAAACTTTTTTGTTATAGGAGATAGATCCATGGTGCAAAAATGTCCTAGAAGTGCTCGAAACAAAGTTGATGCGAAAAATGAATGTATAAAAAGGTATGTGAAGAATACCGATTTTTAGGGACCGCCCTAACGTGTTTATTGAAAAAGCTCATAACTTGTGAAAAAGCTCATAAATGATAAAAAATGGTTTCTTCGGCGAAGTTGCTCAAAATTAATTGCTCTACAACTTTGTGGAACATTGCACAAGTTTCTACCGAAAAATTAAAAAGTTGATGTTATAAACTTCTTCACTACATCGGAAAAAATCGTCTAAAAATATGATTTTTTCCCCCAAAGACACTATACATATATCTAAAACTAATAGTTTTGGCGCAAACATTTTTGTCTTGCTAGATTCGACTCTGGGACCATCGTGCACTTGTTTTCTTTTATTTTATATTATCGTCACCTTTACAACTGTAAATCCCAAGTCCTGGTATTGCGGGATATGTCAACCTGCGGCCTTTTACAGTAAATAAAAGACTTCGTTTTGAAAGTCATTAGCTGAAAAGCTGAACAATATCTCTTACAAATTTATCGCAAATGCTTTATGTCTTTCCCCACAAAGGGAGTTAATTTCAACCAATTTTTACCGAAGACTGTCATCCATTGTATACAAAATTGGTGTTGTTTCTCAAACATATGATTCACTGAAAATATTAGTAGTTAAAATCATGTCAAGATGAATGTGCTGCAGTACTACTACAAGTCAATATCATGAAGAGGATGCACCAAATTTGCACGGGCAGTAGTCCGAATGCCTTCACTGTGCGATGGTCGATGGTGAAATGGAACCCATCTCACAAAAAAAAAGAAAGAAAATGATGTCGGAATTGGATCATGTTTATCCTACCGTGATGTTTGCCTTCAATTTTATCGATTCCAAGGATTAGAACGAAACCCGTTACGGTTTGAGATTTTGCTTCTCGTTCGATTTTCCCCCGTTCAAACCCGGCTGCTGTTTCGTCTTTGTTGTCGGTGGAAAGCTCGCGACAAATCTCAAAGGATCAAAAGCCTCACACCCTACATGGCAGCAAGAATCAGTACCAGAAGTAGCAACTGAAGCAACACAGTAGTGTTCGATATTACACCGAGCTGTACACAGTGCTCGAATCAACATGTTTATTTAATTTCATCAGATTTCTTCGTCTGAGCTACCAGATCGAATTCGGTTCTTTGGAACTGGAGCGATGTTTGATTTGATTCCTGTGATATGGCTTGTATGGATTAAGGGACTGTTTGTATTGTTTTGACACCGTCTTTCGATAGAATTTTTCGACGGCACAGCACCGAAGCTGTTTTAAAAGATTTTTATGGAGTATCTTTTTTCGATGTCTATAACGATGTGGCACATTGAATACAGGTATGTTTAGCGACAGGTTTTCTCTTATCTCTTTGGATTGAAACCCTATTAGGGGAACGGTTTGGCACTTCATCCCATAGCTCCTATTTCCATCCCATCAAAAACAAATCAATGAAAAGGAATTTGGTTTGTTTCTTATTTTTGTGATTTTTTTCAGCAGTGAGCACGCGTGTTAGCGACGAGATTGGTGCTGTATTTCTTTGTTTTACGATGAGTTGAATATATGTTCAGTGAGATGGAAAACGAAACAGGTCCCCTATTTACTCAGCTAGGGAATAGTGTCGGCGTCTACCATACCATTTTCTCTAATTTGCTCACTTTCATTATATCAATGCTAATAATAACGCTAGCGATTGGCAACTTATGAAATTGATATCAATGTTTCTCAACCACTTGAGATTTCCACGTGTCGCTACTTGTATGTTGTCTTACTATATAAATCCAGCTAGTTATAATCGCTAATCCAGTCTAACGATTTTATCAGTCTCGCAACAGTATGAAAGTGCACAGAATAGTATTCGTTCTTTTCGTCTCAACCGCGTTTGCCGGAGCAGATCCAGACATCTACGAAGACAACCTAACTCGCGATGAGTTCATCGCCGCTATCAATTCCCGGGCCAAAACGTGGAAAGCCGGCATCAACCAGGGACCGGAACCCGTATACATGACCACCGCGGGCAGTGCCAGCGAAGCCGAACTACGGATGCTGGATCCAGATCCAATGTTGAGCCGGCCCAGAACCGATGATCTGCCGGAGACGTTCGACGCACGGGACCATTGGCCGGAGTGCCCTTCGTTGAGAGAAGTTCGCAACCAGGGCTGTTGTGCGTCGTGCTACGCAGTGTCCGTTGCAGCAGCCATGACCGACCGATGGTGTATACAATCCAATGGAACCCAGCAGCATACTTTCAGCTCGCAAGATGTCGCCTCTTGTTGCGTGGGATGCGGAGACTGTACCGGAGGATATCCGCACCGAGTGTGGTGGCACTGGAGAAGCCATGGAGTCGTTAGTGGAGGAGAGTTTGACTCCGGGGAAGGTTGTCGACCATATGAGGTTGACGCATGCGTGTATGGGGAGCCAGAACCAGAGGAGCTGGAATGTGTGCAGCAGTGTCGGATAGGTCATCCGGTTGGGTATGAAGCAGATAAGCGATACGCTGTGAGGTCCTTTCATGTGCTGCCCGAAGAGGAGATGATAATGTGGAACATTTATCTGGGTGGTCCGGTTTCTGCGACTTTCCAGATCTATAGTGATTTCAGCAGTTACCGTTCTGGAGTTTATAGACATACAAGCGGGCGGCATCGTGGACTGCATATTGTTAAGTTACTCGGTTGGGGGATCGAAAACGGCACCAAATACTGGCTTTTAGCAAACACTTGGGGATCAGACTGGGGTGATGGAGGGTTTGTGAAGTTTTTGCGAGGTGAAAACCATTTAGGTATTGAATCGGAAGTTTTTGGTGGTAATCCACGGTATGACTGAGCAATAAGCAATAAATCGGAATAGTTTCTACATTTAAATGTAAATAAAAATATGTGTAATGTACTAATATTATTGAACAAACAAATATAATAGTCGAGTAAATTGTGTTGTATTCTGATTTTACAATTGGATTTTATTAACTACACTAAATTGAAACTATGCTAATATATCGTTCGTTTATTTCATTACAGGTATGCACTGTTCAACCTACTTAGTAACCATTACTTTGGAAATATAATGTATGTATGTTTGACTAACATATTCCTCCTACTCGTTTTACTGAAGAATTAGCTTCTCGGAATCTAGACATGATCGGTTCTAGTACGATTTCCCGTTAGCGAGGGCTGTGTACATTTTTTTGGTTCAGTGGAAGGAATGTTTAAGAATGCGAATAGAGTCATAGATTAAGGAAAAGCTGCCGTTTAGGAATTTGATCCATTTAAAATAGGGCAAATCCGAAGATATATGTAGTACCGTAATCCGGGGGATTTTCGATCGCCGGAATAAAATTGATCAGTTTGATCGAGAAAGAAATGAACAAACTATTGTTTTCTATTAATGCGATAATACATTTGACTCTCGGAGACGAGCCAGCCTCGGGCTGAAAGTCTCTTTAATAAAGATACAAAAAAAAAAAAAAAAAACAATCGACTCTCTGCATCTCGATGTTCAATATTTCGATTTCTCTCCCTATGTCGATGCATTCAAAATTATATGTTACAAAACCATTTTGAGACAATTATAAACACATCAAAAACAAAAAAAATGTCAGTTGTTTTGGATTGGAGTTTTGAGTTGGATTCTGGACAGAAAATATTGCAACAAATTTTAAACTAGCCTAGATATTAGCAAAAGAGAGCGTAATGAAAGAGAGTCTCTCATTTGGACTTACGACGTTTTCAAAAATCACGCGAGAATTCTGTCTTTTTTGTGTCATAGGATGTTCTTTGAGTTATTTTATGCCTAACGGAATCTTTGACAAAAGGTCGAAAAACAAAAGGTCGAAGAACAAAAGGTCTAAAGACAAAGGGTCGAAGGACAAAAGGTTGAATGGACGAAAGGTTGAATGGACGAAAGGTTGAATGGACAAAAGGTCGAAAGGACAAATGGTCGAAGGAACAAAATGTGTTAAATTTGAAAAGCCAAATTCTAGAGAATAATACGAACATAAAACTGTAAATTAGACATTGTCATCAGGGGTGATAATGGTCCAAGTAGGTGAGAATGGGCCAAATTTCCAACGACTAAGAATGGCTTTTTAATTCTTTTTAATGGAATTCATGTATCTGAGGACAAAAAAAACTATAATACAGCTATACCTCGATTATATGGACTTTTTCGATGCAAAAAAGTCCATATAATCGAATTTTCCATATAATCGAAGCAAATTTTTTTTTCTCAAAATTTATGTTATACGATGAAAATAAGTCTTAATACACTAAAAAATATCCATTTATTTTCCTGCAGTCCAATTTGCATGTTTTGACCTATTTATGACAACTCAGCAGATGATGAGCTTTTGTAAGAACGTATCCTTTCTCCAGTCGCAAACTTGCACACCATTCTACGATTACGTTAGTGATGGAGAGTTTGCCAGGCTAAAATGTACACAATAATATACTTTTGTAGGAATTCTAACTACAGTGCCTACCTGTTTTAGCACCAAAGCAAACACTGAGTGTACGAGAAAGTTATATATTCGCATAAAAACAAACTTTATATGAAAGGACTGACACTTGTTCTCAATCGATTTGATCGCAGCAAATTGATTTGGATGGAGAATTTTATACCATTGTCTACTATTGAAAATTGACCGGATCGAACTATGGGCTCAGAAAATATGGCCAAAATACATTATTGAATATGTACAAGAACGCTTAGAATCAGCCTCTTTTTCTGACACTTATCTTCAACCGATCTGCTTGCAACTTGAAAGCGTTTGATAGGGATTAATTTTTATGAATGTAAATGAAGGATCCTATCCATCTACCAGTGCCAATTGACCCTTCCTCTGCCGTAATCTGGAAAAGTGACGTAACAGCCATTTTACAACATGCATATTTTTCATTTTGCTGTTAAAGAGCTCGATGAGTAGTACTCGTTAACACCTTTTTTGGAAAATGGCGTATACGTCACTTTTTCAGATTACGGCAGTCCTGTCAAAAATTGTGGTTCGTTTTATTGTCTCATTTAATTCTTTGACTCGTTGGAGGTCAACTTTTCTACAGAACCCATAATTTTATAAACCTGAAACGACTGAAGAAAAATTGACCTAATTCCAATTCTAAATCGGGCCAAGTGATCCTTCATGAGCGTTTAAGGATCACTAGCTTGCTGAACGGTTAAACAACAACACTCACATTCCGGATATTCAGTTTCTTTTCCTGCCCTTAAGCATCAGTATAATCCGCAAGCTTGTGGTGAACAAATATGAATGCGGCCGAGGGATATTCGACAACACTTATTTAAATATAAAGACTTCTTGTAGATTTTTCAGTTTTTTTTACACTTCAAATCATAATCAAGTTCATAAAAAAAAAATTAGCGCACATTGAAATAAACTCTTCCAGTTTCCTGGACATACAAAATCCGTGGGTCGAATTTGTTGGATGTTAATGCGTCATCTGCCCTTCTACACGTAATTCCATGCCCCAAAAGCAGAAAAAGGTTTAAAGCAAAGATCGAACAGTTAAATACGGCAACCTTATTTCATCACTTGCTTCTCAACTGTCAGACTGACAATTCACTTCTCGTTTTCATATAGCAGAGATTTGTAAGGACGTGGCCGAGGTGCTGTTGATTAATGCAATATATAAGTACAACGAAATTTCCAACGTGAAAATGGTGAATTAATCCAGTCAGCCGAACATATGATTCAATGTGGGATTTCATATATAAGTTCGAAAACATGACTTACTGGCCTTTACCTGCCCCAATTTACCCTAATAAATATAGAATCAATGTAAAATATGACATAGAATATTCAATAGCTTTTCAGAAACCCAAATCACGAAAAAAAAAATTGGGCGAGAAAAATTGTCCATATAATCGAGGTAAAAAGTCCATATAATCGAAGTCCATATAATCGAGGGTCCATATAATCGAGGGTCCATATAATCGAGGTATACCTGTATAAGAGATCGATTAAGTTATCCGACTTATAGACTGTTCGTGAGAACGATGGTCCAATGAACCTACAACCTCATATTTCCATACAAAGTACACCAGAAGCTTGAGCTTGAGCTTGAGCTTGATTGACTGCTCGTAGTTGCTACTCCATTATGACCAGATCAGCTGTTCTTGCACAAGGAACCAACAGATGTTTGCTTGGGACTAGCACACATCTTCAATGTGCAAGTACTGGTGATCTCATTTGATAGGTCATACTGGCGCCTGCCACGTCAGAATGCAAGTCAATGTAGGGAAGGGGGAGGAAATGATGATGCAATCACTCGCCCACTGCAAGCCGAATATACCTCTGCACTTGCCACGAGTTCATGCGGAATTTGTTGGAATTTTTGGGTTAGGTTGGAGAGGCAGAGGTCCGTCTTGGTTAACGAGCTGCCAATGTGATAGATAGGAGAAGGTAACTGATGGAATTTCTAATTGGATGTAGGAAACGAGCTGCATAGTTCATTTCCAATTCTAGCAGATTACTGTTAGAATACTCAAGTTGAAGGTATAGGAATAGTTATGGAAACGGTATGGAAGTCCATTTCCAGTTCTAGCGATTGCTAGAACATGAGAAATACAGAGAAAGATACAAAGTAGGAGAATGGAACGGACCTGGGATTGAACCCACGACCTCCTGCGTATGAGGCAGAAGCAGTAGCCATATGACTACCAAGCCCTCTTCAAAACAAGAGAGATCACGCACTGAACTGATTAATTTTATTACCGGCCGCGCAATGCAGAACACAATAATTCGTCCGACCACGCGATCGTTCTGCTGTCCGAAACATGAGAGATCACGCACTGAACTCGTCCGAACTTCGTCCGACCACGCGATCGTTCTGCTGACCGAAACATGAGAAATCACTCACTGAACTCAATAATTTTATTACTGGCCGCGCAATGCAGAACGCAATCATTCGTCCGACCACGCGATCGTTCTGCTGTCCGAAACATGAGAGATCACGCACTGAACTGATTCATTTTATTACCGGCCGCGCAATGCAGAACACAATAATTCGTCCGACCACGCGATCGTTCTGCTGTCCGAAACATGAGAGATCACGCACTGAACTGATTAATTTTATTACCGACCGCGCAATGCAGAACACAATAATTCGTCCGACCACGCGATCGTTCTGCTGTCCGATATATGAGAGATCACGCACTGAACTGAATAATTTTATTACCGACCGCGTAATGCAGAACACAATAATTCGTTCGACCACGCGATCGTTCTGCTGTCCGAAACATGAGAGATCACGCACTGAACTGAATAATTTTATTACCGGCCGCGCAATGCAGAACACAATAATTCGTCCGACCACGCGATCGTTCTGCTGACCGAAACATGAGAGATCACGCACTGAACTCTTCCATACAAAGTACACCAGAAGCACATACAAAGTACTACCACCAGAAGCAATATACATTTGTATGTTTTTCTTAGATGACTATCTGGCGCTTATTTTTTGTTGCAACTAAAAATAAGCGGAGCAATATATATTTTTTTGAGCGGTGCAAAAACGACGTCACGTTAAATTAAAATCAATAATGTCCGCATTTAATACAGTTTGAGGAGAGGGACATCAATTTGACGACGACGAGTTGAGGTTTAGTTGACAAGGTAATGTATAGGCAGTCGTCTTGGTAAGCGGTGAAATAATTCATTTTACGACACTGATTCAAAGGCACCAAAACTAACACCGAGTTGCGTTGCGTTGCGTTGTAACGGAGTATTTCGTAGATTGCATACTGATAGTTGTCATGTATATTCTTTACCTTTCTTACCCCAATTGCTTATGGATTTCCATTTGGGATTCAATGGAAATCCAATTGGGGGTCCAAAATGATAAAACATGAAAGCTATCATTGCCGGCCACGCCTATCTTCTCCGTTACTAGGAAAGGAAATGATGATATGACATCTACTTAACGAGAGGCCAGCGACTCACCGACGCCCTCATAGATGTCAAGGAAAGGAATTGGATGGTGGGTGGGGTATGTGGTTTAGGAGTATCATTATAAGCAAATGATAGAAAATTTGTGGAAATACGTTGGGAGTGACTTTGCTAAGAAATTTATGTCACTCCATTATCCTTGCCGATGATTTTCCTCGGATGAGGCGAAGGTATTAGCCTTGCCCTGGCTAATAGCCTAGGTTTAAGCGCCTTTGCTCGCTCTCTGAAACGAAAAAAGAGCAAAAAGAAATTAAATTCTCCTTCCCCCCTGATATGATAATGATTTTGATCAACAAATGAATTCTAAGTGGATGAATGAATGATCAAACGGCTGCAAACAAGTCTCTATTGTCGTAGCAGAAGCAAACCCGCCTCAATACGACAGGCAGAAGCACATGTTTGTGATTCAAACGCGATCGACTGTTGTTCAATTTCGATACACATAGTTGGGTAGAAAGAAAAGATGTGAAATATTGCTAAAGTAGGATTCGATGGATACGGGGAATTGACTCATATGCCACCGTTATTAGCTGGTTATGGAACAGCTTTCTCGCAAAGGCAGCTGTTGTATAATTGGTAATGCTCCATAATTCAATTATAAATAATTCATAATTCCTTCAAAATCATTGGATGCTCCGTAGCAGTGACTCAGTATTGCAGTTACAACAGACTTGCAGACTTTTATGACAATAAATAGGATTTTTCTGTGAATTAGTGTACACGGTCTTATCCCATTTCCTAATAATTTATACAATATGTTATAAAATGCAACAGATAATTTGTTTACTTAATATGGAATTCAGAGGCCATAAAATTTTTCTGCGACAAATATGATATACCTTTTAAAAACAATCCTTCTCAGTTATTTTTTTATGAAAGATTTTAAGCTCTATAGTTTAATTGGAATTACCTTGGTTTTACATATGTCAATATAGTAAGGTGAATATTTTGATACATATTTAATATTTATATTGTTAATATTTGTCTTTTGATTAAAATCATACTTATGGAATGAGCTTTCGAATCAAAAGATAAACGAGCACACAGATCTAAGCACATAAGGAATTATTAAATACTAATCCACTTGTCATAAGACGAGCCTGCACAATCCCATTCAACTCCACCACCCAATTGTGTCCCGGCAGACACGTATCTCGACCTCAACAGTAAGGTCGTCCTCAGTGTCTCGTATTTGACTACAAGTACGAGACACTGAGGACGACCCCACTGCCGAGGCCAAAACACGCATCCGCCAAGGCACAACCAAGTGGTGGAACCAAACGGGACTGTACAAACTCGTCCTATGACAAGTGAAGACATTCCACTAAAAAGCTCAAAATAATTTTCTTAACTAAATACTAATGTTGGTACAAGAAAGACAGAAATCGTACCATTTCTGACTTTTAAATCAGAAAATATACAGCAAATTTAATTGAATAATAGAAATAGAATGTAACGCAGACTAAAAGCAAATGGATAACAAGGATAATCGGAAAGGGATCACCGAATTTTTCGTGGAAATGAGTTGGCATATGTTTGAGATATCCGAGGTCCATCGTCTTGTTTGAATTAGTAAAGTATGGTTCAATTCTTGAGCACATATTCTCGTCTTCATCAGCATTTGTTGTTCAATGGCGCCCTCAGAATCACAATCCTTTAGTCACTTTGGTCCACCTCTTTTAAGCTTTCACTGTTGATTTTTCTGCAATTTTTCATACTTGCATAGATAACTTTCACATTTTTTTTTAAATTTTCAATCATCCAAAAAAATTACAGCTAAAAATCTCCAAAGACACCAAAACTAACACCGAGTTTCACTCAAACGTGCGTACTCAATGTGCAATGCACTAATAACACGATTACTTATTTTATCGCATCCTGCTCACAATGCTCGCCGGGTGGTTTCTTGCGCTGTGTCCACCTCTGCGCAACAAATCACGCCGTTTCGCTCATTCGTTGGAAAATGATTTAAAAAAAAAACAGATTAATCCACCTAGCGTTGGTGGTGCCTTTCTCGCATTTAGTTAAGACACCAACCATATATGGTGTTTATATGGCCCGATGTACCATTTTCTTCATAACTTTTAAACGCAATGACCGATCGTTATAAAATTCAATAGTGATCAACAAGGCTTTGTCCCCTGTCGAATGGAACTTGTTGCGAGAAAATCGGTTAAGGATTACTGTACGAAAAGTTGTCTAATGTTTTTTATAGCTTTTGTGCACACACATACACACACACATACACACGGACAGACAGACATGTGCTCAGCTCGTCGAGCTGAGTCGATTGGTATATAATACTATGGGTCCCAGAGGCTTCTTTAAAAAGTTCGTTTTCGGAGTGAAATGATAGCCTTTCGGTACAACTTAGTTGTACGAGAAAGGCAAAAACGTTCCAAAAAGCGTCAGAAACCCAATCGAAGCGTATTTTGTTTTATGTATTTTATGACAGACATTCCTGCTGGGTCAGTCAACAGATTGTCGGAGCTGGAAGCGCTTGCGGGTGCGCTTTTCTTACGCAGGTAGGTTAGAAAATTCCTGGCGAAGGCGTGGAGTTTCACGGCTTGATCATCAGGGGCGTCCAGATGCAGTTGATCGCCTTCGATATGTTCAAATAGACTAAGTCTTCTGCCTGTTCACAAGTTTCCCGTAGACGGCGGGCGACCACGACCTTACATATACAAAAGGTCAGGTAGAGTAACCGGTACTTAGAGATGTTGTTTTTAGGGATTGGAATGACGTGACTTGGTTGCCATTCGTACGGAAAAGTCTCGTAATTCCAAGCCCCGGTTGATCAGATTCAGATATAGGGTTTTGACGGAAGGACGCCCTAGCAGCACGCGTGTTCCACATGGGTAACGACAACTCACATGTCGCCAGATTTAGTCATTACAAAGTTTCTGCAACCATTTTTTCCTGACATGTGCTACTCGGGCGTAGATGCTTGAGCATGGTGTATCCGACTCCATCAGGTATCAGAACGTCGGCTCCAGGGGCACGTTCACCTCAATTTAGGAGGTTTGTGTCATCGCATTCACATCACGCTTTTTCATCACGCACCTAACGGAAAAGGAAGTGAACAAAAAGGAAAGGAATATGGATGGGTGAAAATGGGAAGTAAATTTCACTTAGTAAGTGTTTACCAAATATTTGAAAACGTAGCTGCGCATAAACTGGGCAGTTACATCTCAGATGATAAGAAGTTCCATAATCGGATTCACATCGGATTCAACACGTTGAATATTTGCCATGTGATAGTTGAGTCGGCAGTGACCTGTCAAGGCCTTGACTACCCGATCAGTAGATAGTAACAGATTTATATCAGACCTTGTTATTCTGTTACAGCAGTTTTTTATAACAGCGGTTGTTATAAAACATGTACCATTAGTAGTTAAAATAACAAAAATTGTAACAAAATCTCTTCTAGTTTTGACAAAATTATTACTAAATATGTTATTAATTGAACAAAAATGTAACTCGTTGTGTTACATAAAAACTGGTGAAAATAGCTTGTACAATAGCAAATTATGTTCCGGAAAAGATTATGATTATCCATAATGTAGGCAATTAAGTTTGTCCAGCTGGTTCAACTTTGGATGTAGATTCCAGTTATACTGCAGGTGGTACCTCACTTTTTTTTCCAATTCCTATCTACCAAAAATGCAGGCAATTTTTTTTCGGTAGAATTAAACATAACACATTATGTTATAATCATGTTATGACGATCATGAATTTTTTTTCCTCCATCTTTGGCAGAGAATTTATAACAAAATTATTACAGGTTTTGTTATTTGTAACACATATTGATATAATTGTGATAAAATTTTGTTATGACTAACTAGTCGGGTAAGACACTGACATTTTATTTAGACTTCTTCTTCTTCTTATTGGCATTACATCCCCACACTGGGACAGAGCCGCCTCGCAGCTTAGTGTTCATTAAGCACTTCCACAGTTATTAACTGCGAGGTTTCTAAGTCAGGTTACCATTTTTGCATTCGTATATCATGAGGCTAGCACGATGATACTTTTATGCCTAGGGAAGTCGAGACAATTTCCAATCCGAAAATTGCCTAGACTGGCACCGGGAATCGAACCCAGCCACCCTCAGCATGGTCTTGCTTTGTAGCCGCGCGTCTTACCGCACGACTAAGATTTGTTTAGACAGATTAGCTAAATAGTTAGCTACTACCAAAGATGGCTTTCGGATATACAATTTTGTTTGTCTACATGAATTCAAACTACTCCAATATTGTTTTTGCTTAGTGGAAGCCCAAGAGATAATCAAACGCTTCACCCAACACTTAGATATTGGAATTGTTGGCTCAGGACCAATAAAGTCTTGCTTGAGATGGTCCAGTGCGAGCTAACTCATCAGCCAATTCGTTTCCAGCTATGGAAGAATGGCCAGATATCCATATAAAGTGTAACTGAATTCAGTTCCTCAATTTGAGTTCGACATGCGATTACTAACTTCGCCCTTGAGTTGGCCGCGCTTGCTTTGAAATACCGTGCTGTGTACCCAGTGAGTGGGACTATTCCAATCTCAGTTCACGCGAGTAGATACCTGCACCTACCTACCATCTCGAAGGTAGATGGAGCCTTCAGTGTAACAAACAATGTTGTCCGACATACTTCTCTCCAAATAGCCAGATGTCCACTCATCCCGAGAGTGGAATTGTGTTGAAAATGTCCTATAATGAAAACTACTAGCGAGTGTAATATCACTTGTAGCGAGGACAGTTCTGTCCCAATCAACCATGAGCTGTAACAACAAAGTGTATGTAGAACTGTGGTTTACAGGATTCTCTTCCATGAAACCGAGAACCCACAATCGGTAAGTACAAGAAGGACAGACTTAAACGACGGGTACCCGACCAGTAGATAGTAACAGATTTATATCAGGCCTTGTTATTCTGTTACAGCAGTTGTTTATAACAGCGGTTGTTATGAAGCATGTACCATTAGTAGTTAAAATAACAAAAATTGTAACAAATTGTAACAAAAATATTACTGAATATGTTATTTTTTGAACAAAATTATAACTCGTTGTGTTACATAAAAAGGGGTCAAAATAGCTTATACTATAACAAATTATGTTCTTGAAAAGATTATGATTATCCATAATGTAGGCAATTAACTTTGTTCAGCTGTTTCTTCTTTGAATATAAGTTAAAGTTATACTGTAGATGGTACCTTCGTTTTTTCCAATTGCTATCTACCAAAAATGTAGGCATTTTTTTGGTAGAAATAAACATAACACATTATGTTATAATCATGTTATGACGATCATGAAATTTTCTTTCCTCCATCTTTGGCAGAGAATTTATAACAAAATTATTGCAAGTTTTGTTATTTGTAACACATATTGATATATTTGTGATAAAATTTTGTTATGACTAACTGGTCGGGTAGGCCTTCATCGAAGAAGGACCCCGATGGCCACATATTGCCGGATGTTGGTTTCTTCTTTCAAGGATTTCGACTGGTTTTGTTGTTTATAATCAGGATTTCGGTTTTCAGTCATATGAAAATGTTTTTTTTTTCATCTGGCGTTTATTTAGAAGGCTCATTTGCCATTTGGCGTTACGGAGCCGGAAATGTGTTTTTTTTTAACAATTAATTTTACAAATATTGTGATTCCTACAACTAGAGTTGGTTTGGGTAGCCGACTTACACACGACTGACTCGAGATTAGGGATAACAAATACACAATAGGAAAAGAAGGGGGTTTAGGGTTTCAAAATTATTGATTGCGATGTTGTTGACTTGGTTTGATGGGCATGAAAATGTGCATGATCCGGAAGTTTGGTTGAGTAATTTTGAGCCCTGATGATGATTCCGGATCGAAATGTTGGCAATGATTTAAAATTATCAACATTTTCATGTGATTGAAAGCTGAAAATCTTGATTATTAGTTGGATTTTACTTTATTCACTCACCTATCTTTAACCTCACCTAACTCTAAGGGACCGGTCCATGGAGTAGGTGAAAGTGTGGTTAACCCAGGGCTGGATTTAACCGGAAGGGTGCCTAAGGCCGACAAATTTTGGAGCGCCTTAAAAATACCAAAAAAAGAATTGATACGGACTGTTGGGGGGTGCTTAGAAACCAATGACTCAGAGGGAACTGGAATTGGTCAGTAGCTCTAAGTTCGGTAGCTCATTGCAATAAGCGTTTAAATGCAACAAGGCAAAGCTTTATCTCCAGGGGAATTGTTGGGGACGGAAAGGTGTGTGGTTATTTTATCTCATATAGGTAATGTTTTATGACAAAATTACTAAATTACTAAATTTTTTAATTCAGAATATTTTCAAAAACTGTCTTAGCATCGTTTCATGGTCTTTGTATGGCGCATCTTTTGGTTACATAAGACGGCTGATAGCTTCATTTTCAAGCATATTATAAGCTTTTTTTCATGAAAAAGTGATATTTTTCTGAGCATTCTACTGCAGCTAGTAGCAAATATTAGCAAAAATTTCAATCGTAATCTGAAAGTATACATGCAAGCCCATCAAATCCATTGTATTTCATTTGTCCATGTTTGTCCACTTTTTGACAATCATATTAGTTTTTGTATGAAAAATCAGCTATTCCATGGGAAACACATATACCATATCTCTGATTTTCGTAATATATGGTGGAATCATTCTTTTTCGAAAATAAATAAACTCACTTTTTGATTTTGTCCGATTTTGATCCAGGAAGGTTGAAAAAATCAACATTTTGGAAAAAATATTTTTTTAAAACATAATTTTTGAACTACTGGACCAATTATCAATGTTCATGGAATCACATGTAGTCATTGGCGACCCTCACTTAGAAACTGTGAAAATAAAATTATTCTGCGAATTAGCCATGAAAATCCAACTTAAATTTTATGATTTTGTATTTCGCATTTATTTCATGAAAACACCTTGAATGTCAAAATGTCAAAATGATTTTTTAGACTTCTTTCCCACACGAGGTGATTTAAATATTTTAGATAAAGAGCGATTCTTTGTGGGCTTTGTGGCCGTGCGGTTAGTGCCGTTAATCGTCTAGAGGCATGGACTATGGAGCGTGGGCTCGATTCCCCCCTCGGTAAGAAGGAAACTTTTCGTGATCGAAAAATTCTCCACCCCCACTGGGTATTATGTGTCCTGTCAGTTGTCTAGGTGTTAAGTGTTCAGTCTGTACGACCTCTGGTCGAAGACGGTGTTCTTGTCTTTTATTCTACCAAATATTGTGAAAATCCAAAAGATGATATATGTATTTCACCCTAATATTTCGTACAAAAATAATACTATCATCAAACAAAAGTGGACAAAGATGGACAAATGAAATACCATGGATTTGATGAGCCTGCATGTATATTTTCAGAATACGATTGAAATTTTTGCTAATATTTGCTACTAGCTGCAGTAGAATGCTCAGAAAATATCACTTTTTTATGAAAAAACGCTTATATTATGCTTGAAATGAAGCTATTAACCATCTTATGTAACCAAAAGATGCGCCATCCGAAGACCGTGAAGCAATGCTAAAACAGTTTTTGAAAATATTCTGAATTGATGAAAGTGGAAGCTAAAAACTATTTTTTCGGGACCATCCTATCTAAATTTAGCAATTTTGTCATAAAACATCACCTATTTGAGATAAAATAAATGTTTATTAAGCAAAAATGCTTTGTAGAATTATATGAATTCCTAACTCAAAAGGGTAAACAAATAAATTTCCAAAAAAATTTCACCGAAGGACAACTTACACCAAAAATAGATCTCTTCTTGTATATGGTTTCTTTTGAAGACGTCAAAACTCTAACACTGATGGTTTTCGAGTTATCGATTTATGTCGTGAAATTTGACGAATCCGACCATTGTGCGATGGTGCGAAAAATTGTTATCCTTCTTCCCATGTTTCGCGAAAATCAAATGCCACTTGCTTTGCGTCTCCAAGCTGATTGAAGGTTCCCCCAGACACACGCGACGCGATTCTATCGCTTGGCGACTGCGATTCGGTCGCCGTTGGTATGGAAGCGTAAATGGAATACTGCCTGCAGCGACCCAACGATAAAATCGCGACGACTAGTTGTCGCCGTCGCGGCGATGAAATCGCTTAGGTCTGGGGGAGCCTTGAATCTGACGATGCGCCACGATAAGCAGAAGGTTCAATACAGCAGTTTTTCCCCTCGCTTTCAATCAATTCATGTGGTGGCGTGGTTTTAGTGGGCGCTCTGAACATTTTAAAATTGTTTTGGGTTCGAATCCCGTTGCGGTCCTAAATTTTTGTAAATATGCTTGTAAAACTTATCTGATGAGGCGAAAAGAAAGGCAAATTTGTGGATTAAAATTAAATTATCCGGCGATCCGGCGCTCACAAATTTATCACCCGCCATTCTATCCGGGTAAAAATGTTGTTTGAGAATAGTTCCTCACAGGGGGACCATGAAAAATCACACTCCGCTAAATGGATTAATCGCAGGTTTTTGTTCATATGAGTGAGAATTCTGAAGCCTGTAAGCATAAGTTGTAAAAAGTATTTATAGTTTGGCTTTAATATCGGAGGATTTACCGTGCTTGGCGGTTACGGATGAAAAAGTACTAGTTGACAGTTTAGGCGCTTGAACGGTAATAGGTATTGATTTAATTCGAGAGAAGTCGAGGCAAAAGCAGCTAAACTTCTTCGTTACCTTCTAGGGAGGATATTATCCATCCGTGAAGTGGTCTTTGTGTCCGAGAGATTCCAGCTACTATCGCGCCGCTCTCAAAGTGGAAACCGGTGGATCCTGGTTTTCTTGCGCGAACTCAGCGAACGTATCTTCTAACCTCCTTTCCTGCTAGACGCTTGAACGTCTTTGGGTGGATACAATTGAAGTCTATTTTATTCTTTGAAATTCGGTTGGTATCAGTCAAGTTATTGTAGTTTTGGTGATAGTAAAGTCACGTTTGGAACCAAACCGAAACCTAAGAAGAGTGTTCCGGTCTTGGGGTCCCAAGTATGGTGAGTAAGAGGAGGAGAGTGTTAGTTAATTTCTCATCTAACCTTTTTGTAATGCGATGCATTTCGTCGACACCTTGCTTCCGGCTCAGTACGTAGCTCCTTAGTATCGTAGTCTATGATGTACAGGCAGTACACAATGCACTTGACTCGGTTGTGATTGTGAACGTAGGTCCTTTCTCTTGGGAAGGTTATGCATTGGAAATAAAAGTGCAAATATGCGTTTATTTCAAGAGTTATGATTTAGATATATTCCTTCTCAATTTTATCAACAGTATTATAGATCAAATTTGTGGACATCATAGAGTTCGTAACTACAAGCAAGTCATTTCATCAAAACGATGGTGTCCTTTTCCCTGTTCATTTGACCTTAAAGTGGCCTCAGGCGAACCGTTAACTATAGCCAAGTGTGGCTGTCAGTAATGTGCCGCACCTAAACGACCGGAGGTAAGATTTAGATGATGGGACCATTCCCGAGGGCTGGACCTGCCGTTGTTTCCTTCCGTTTGGTGAACGTGTACCGTTCACGGTTTAGATAAGCTGATGTATGTGTGTTTGTGCCACACACATTAGCACAGAGTCGTTCATTCGACACCATTCGCACGTTGACAAAATATCTCGACGAGCGTACGTAGATAAATATACGCTTTCATTCATCTCAGCCTGTTCGGTTGAAAGGAAGCGTAGGTGGAATGTGGCTTGGTGTCAGTCAACGTGTTTACCCTCTAGAATGAGGTTATCCGGTTTATGATGGATTTCCATCATCATCACCATCACTGCTATATGTATGGCCGTGACTCACGTGTATCGTGAGAAATGCGTTTGTTTGTTTCATGATGATGCTTTTTCGCATGGATCCTGTAGGCAAATGTGGTGCAAATATTTACCCAATCTGGAAGCATAGACTTTCATTGTCTGGAGAACGCGCACGCGACCTCCAAAGCGGGCTGAAACATAAATTTGCTCAAATAAATTTGGTTAGATAGCATTAGTCGTAATTTATAGATTCTACCGGCATCGCATGCTATTATTGGATTATCGTGAATCTACTAGACTAGGTCGAAAAAAAAAATCCAATGTTGGATCACTACGTTGATGTATGTTGTAGAGCATCTTTAAAAACTTTCTGTATTGGGCAAGAACATAAAAGCGGTATGGTTTAGGAAGGTCACAATATAAGTTGCTACAGTTGTTTTGATAGCTATAAATTGTGGGAGAATCCTGGTTCTAATTTATAACAAGAATTATCTCAATTCAATTTTTTTAAATAAACCAATGTCAAGCCATATTTATATCACACAGTAAAAATATTGAAATAAATTAAGCTCGTCCTCTAGGTACATTAGCATATTACACAAATTCAACTCCAATATATACAATAGCAATACTATGCAGGTATGCTTCATAATCTTGAGTTATTCGTATTTATGAGTACTCAAGAATTACAGGAGCAGCACCACAACAAGATTTAACGAATTCTTCTTTATATATATATAAAACTCAATGTTTGTATGTTTGTATGTATGTTTGTATGTATGTTCCAGCATAACTTCTGAATCCATTGACCGATTTCAACCAAATTTGGAACACACATTCTTTATCTTAAGGAGACGACGATAGGGGGGTTAGGCATGCTCTTTGGAAAAGGGGGAGGGTGTGGGGAGAGGGGTATTGCTTAGTTTGTCGATCAACTCAGTGTAACTTCTGAACCCCTTGGCCGATTTCAACCAAATTTGGAACACAAATTCGTTATCTTAAGGAAACGCCTATATGGGGATTAGGGATGCTCTTTGGAAAAGAGGGAGGATGTGGGGGGGGGGGGGTATTGCTTAGTTATCTATCAACACAGTGTAAGTCTTGAACCCCTTGGCCGATTTCAACCAAATTCGGAACACACATTCTTTATCTTAAGGCGACGCCGGTAGAAGGTTAGGCATGCTCTTTGGAAAAAGGGGAAGGTGTGGGGGGAGGGGTATTGCTTAGTTATCGATCAACTCCATGTAACTTCTGAACCCCTTGGCCGATTTCAACCAAATTTAGAACACACATTCTTTATGTTAAGGACGACGATAGAGGTGTTAGGGCTAACCTTTTAAAAGGGTGAGGATGAGGAGGGAGGGGTATTGCTCAGTTATCAATCAACTCAGTGTAACTTCTGAACCCCTTGGCCGATTTCAACCAAATTTGGAACGCAAATTCGTTATCTTAAGGAGACGACTATATGAGGATAAGGGATGCTCTTTGGAAAAGAGGAAGAGTGTGAGGAGAGTGGTATTGCTTAGTTATCGATCAATTCAGTGTAAGTCTTGAACCCTATGACCGATTTGAACCAAATTTGTATCAAATATTTTCTGTCCTAAGGAAGCGATTTTAGTGGATTTTAGTTTAGTGGGTAGATCATTTTAAAAGAGGGAGGGTGTGAGAGAGGGGTATTGTTTAGTTATCGTCTAATTCAGCATAACATCTGAACCCATATTCTCTGTCTAAAGAAGACTATATCAGACCGGGTAGGAGTGTCATAGCTGGATGAGAGAGAGGATATATTTATTAAACTAACAGTTTAGCATACCTTTTTATCGCATGGGTCAATTCAAACCAAATTTGTAAGCACGTAATCTCTACCCAAAGGAAGCCATTAAAGAGAGGCTAGGAGGAATGCAGGAGGTTATTGCAGTTTGGTATTGTTTAGAAAACTAATTAATTTAAATTCCCTCTTATTTAGTTCATCCGATGTTCTTTGACATTGTACAAGGCTCCGAAAACAAATTGCCCGAACTCCTTAAAATTAGAAAATCCTCGACAATAACATTTTCCCAAAAATGACTTTAACGAAAATGATATTTCCCGTAAATAATACTTCCCCATATACATATCCCAGAATATGAGATTTCGCTGAAAATGACATATCCCTGAATGAAGCAGGTCATTAATATAACACTATTCGGCCAAAGGTCATTCGACATGAAGGGCATTTGGGATAATTATGAACAGCATCAGAAAAATCAGGCATTTGCTGGGTATAATACAATGATTATTGTTACCTTTCATCGGAATAATGGTTTGCCCAGTGAAAAGAAATGATTAATGTGTTTTCTTCTGAATAGTATGTGAATGCTTCTTCAAAAGTAGGAATTTGCCCGGGATAAGGCAATGGAGGGTGTGATCCCTTCTTTAAAAATATGCTTTCGCCCGGAATAAGGCATCGGTGGATGTTTTTCCTTCTTAAGAAATAAACGTTTGCCCGGAATAAGGCTATTCAAACTCACAATCCCTTCTTCAAAATCAGTCAATGTTTCCAAAAGCCTTCTTTTAATCAAATGATGAAGTATCAATATGTAAACACAATTACCCTGTTGACCAATTGGTTTTATCATTTTCCGATTGTAAAAATTCTGCGAACCAAACTGGCAATTCCGAGCAAGGCCGGGTACATAAAGCTAGTCTGCTTATATATCTCGATTTTCGATTATTCATACCGTATCCGTCTACAGAAACTGCAGAAACTGAACATGACATACGCCAAACAACGGAGAATGTATACAGCTAATTGTGTAATTATTGAAACAAGCTCAAGCTTCAGGCTCAAGTTGGCACTAAATTTCCCACATTTCGACACAGTCTAATGTTGATGATGCCTTACCTATGCATGGTATTGTAAACCGCCAAATTTCCATACCAAAGCAATTCAGCTCATCAGCGATGCAAATGCAGAGTTGTGCAAAACAAGCCCGTAAACAGGACAAGCCTCTCGCCGCAACGCTACCTACCTCTCATTAGTTACATTGATAATATTAATTAACATTATACGTACGGCAATTTATGCAGCAGGTTCATCACCCGGCGCCAAAAGCCAGCCCCGTGAAGTCGGTTGCATGTTACGGCACAAAAGGGCGCGTGGTTGCTCATAATGCGATACCACAGACAAACAGACATAGTATAGAGTGCATTTAGTGAGCAACATTCAGCGTCACGAAAGCAGAAGCGGCGTCTGTGTTCCTTGCGTTGAACATCTTCAGCACTTCAAATCAAAAATTATTTGCATAAAATGTTTTTTTTTGGCTTTATTATGGTGATTTTTTATAATGTTCTAAGCTCATCACCTATGCATACAGTGTATTTTGAGAGAAAAAAGCGGTGCCAGATTTGGTACTGATCCGCTAACACAATTTACAGGTCGACAGCTTCATCGGGAAATCTCTATGGTTCTTGAGTTCTTGTACTTGTGCTCATTGGTTGCTGACGCAAGCTGCGCTAATGTTAGCGAAAAAATAGCGTAAGAATCATAAGTGAGAAGCTTCAGAAACGGTTTGGCATGGCTGGTTTTGGCATGGCTTGCGAAGCTGGTCTAAGAAGATTTAAAGAAGATTCACTATGCAGCAGGAGTCTAAAACTCCCAACGAGGAAGTGGAATCAACAATGGGCTGATCTATAGTTCCTTACGTTGCGTTGGCTGAAATTTGTAGGAGCCTCCAGGTCACTGGCGGAGTTAAGACAATCCTCGCGTCGTGCGTGGAATCGCAGCATGCATGGAATAATAAAAGTGACAGTTGTGCGTGGCTTCCGTTTTGAGTGGGATGCCCTTGAAAACGCGAGTACTTTTAAATTTGGATTCCGTGAGGATTGTCCACGTGGGACACGTGACCCACCAAAACAAATATTTCCCTGAAATTGAATTTTATACGCCAAATTGTTCTGAAAAAGCTAATGTTCCGCCAATTTTTATTAATTCTGGAGAAGAAAACTTCCCGAGGAATTCTTGGAGTTATTTTCGAAAGAATTTATGGATAAATCCTAAGAATTTATGGATGAATTTTGGAAGGCTTTCCCAGAATAATTTTCTTGAAAAAAGGTATGTATTCTTCAAAGAATTTCTGAAGGGTTTCATGTTGGAATTCCAAACAAATTTCCAATGGAATCTACAAAGAAATATATAAAGGATTTTTCAAATGAATTTCTAAAAGAATTTCCAAAAAAAAATCCTTGAAGAAGTCTCGAAAGAATCCCTGAGCTTTCGAGGATATTTTAAATAGGATTCCTTTCGTAAATTCAATGAAGGAATTGTAAGAAAATTTCGGAAACTTGTAACCGTTCGGTTCCAATATGGACTTGTTGGCTCCACCACAAGTGAATTTCCGTCACCAATCCCTCTCGTTACGACCTTTCCAAAGATTACAACTCGGAACTGTCACACTCACTGTGTTCCACTTTCACGTCATATACCAAGTGTGACAAGATGCGATTGACGTTCGAGCAGTTTGAGTTCGGGCAAAAGACGCACAGCCCTGTTCCATTTGAGCTTGCCCATAGGGGGTGCTAAATGCAACAGGATGGGCAAACCTAGAAAGCATAAAACATAATTTATGCAAAATGGACTATATAAGAAGCGGAAAAGGAGGGTTCTTCCTCTTGAACCAGTGATTCTTGAAAGAAGTTGTAGTGCGCGCGTGTTTAATTTGTAAAAGGTTTATTGTTTGAATAGTTGTTGGTGAAGTTTCTTTTAATTTTGTGTTGTTTCTTTTCTTAAAATAGGATCTGTTAATTGTTTGTCGTTAAATTCAGTCATGTCAAATGTAAAATAGTACGGTTGGTGTTAATTATTAGTCATTAGTACGGTTAGTAGTGGAAATGGTCAAAACTTAGCCTAAATTAATGTATTGTTTAATATTATCTAGTTAAAATACCACTCAAACCACAAGAACGAGAACAAATAACGACAGTGACAAACGAATTAAAAACCAAATCATAGAAAAAGGCAAACATCCAGTGAAGAATACAGATCAAAGTTCAGAGGTTAGGAAGTGACATCGCAGGGTGCTAATTCGTTGTGTCCAGGTTCATGGCAAAGGGACCTTTTTCTTTTGTACCTTTTTTCCAAGGTCTCGAGAGTGCAGTGCAACAGAGGTGATTTCCGGGAAGATTTGGCGAGTGCCCGTTGGCTTCGATAAAGCAGCGTCATCGCTGGCCGAAGTGTGGCCGCCATCTTCCAACACCGATACGGAAAAGCCACGTCGTCAATCTCCCAGTGCCACACTCGTCCCGTCCGTGGAATGATTTCCGGACTGAATCGGCTCAGCAAACAACACCAAGCCGGCTAGATCAAGGCTGATCGGCCATCTCTCCAGAATCCAACAACAAACATGCAAGTACCCCCGAATGTGACGTCACAAAATAAATTGTAAAATGTATGAGCCAGGTGTAGCCATCTTTAAGAAAGAGTAACCCTTGATTTTAAGGTCTTTCACCATTTTCTCTTGTGTCGTTTTCCCGGGTCCACAAAGGGAGCCTTGTCTTTCTTGGATCACTGTGAATAGATACCCCCCCTCCCTTTGAGTAATAGCTTTGCCCATCCTACCGCATTAGCGCTTTTTATGACGGCTCTGTTTTTATACTCCTGCGAAGTACAGAATCATCCTCAGCTTGAGTATTGGGGTGATTGAAGTAGCGTTAACGACCCGGTAGAATACCCTCCCGTGAGCTAGCGAGTTTCAAACCATTTCAATTCCATTCACGAAGTTTCTTCGGAAGTACCTTCCTAAATAATTACGAAAATGGTTTCAGGAAGTTCCTTTAGGAGAAAACTTTCCAAAACATCTTTAGGAATACCTTTAGAAATTCCTTCAAGAATTTCTTTGGAAATTGATTCTGGATTTTCTCTGGAATATGTTTTAAGAATTCTGCCAGTACTTTCTCAAGTAATTTCTTCGGAAACTCTAGGAAGAAATGCTTAGGAAGAAGGCCTTTCGGGAGGTTTAATGCAAGAATCCCTTAGGGAGTTTTCAAATAAATCACTGGGTGACTATTGTGAATTATTCCTGGAGGAGTTCCTAAAAGAATTTCTGGACGATTTTGCGTTGCGTTGCGTTGTAACGGAGTATTTCGTAGATTGCATACTGATAGTTGTCATGTATATTCTTTACCTTTCTTACCCCAATTGCTTATGGATTTCCATTTGGGATTCAATGGAAATCCAATTGGGGGTCCAAAATGATAAAACATGAAAGCTATCATTGCCGGCCACGCCCATCTTCTCCGTTACTAGGAAAGGGAAGGAAATGATGATATGACATCTACTTAACGAGAGGCCAGCGACTCACCGACGCCCTCATAGATGTCAAGGAATTGGATGGTGGGTAGGGTATGTGGTTAAGGAGTATCATTATAAGCAAATGATAGAAAATTTGTGGAAATACGTTGGGAGTGACTTTGCTATGAAATTTATGTCACTCCATTATCCTTGCCGATGATTTTAATCGGATGGGGCGAAGGTATTAGCCTTGCCCTGGCTAATAGCCTAGGTTTAAGCGCCTTTGCTCGCTCTCTGAAACGAAAAAAGAGCAAAAAGAAATTAAATTCCCCTTCCCCCCTGATATGATAATGATTTTGATCAACAAATGAATTCTAAGTGGATGAATGAATGATCAAACGGCTGCAAACAAGTCTCTCTACAACTACTACAAACAGACGAAAGGAGCACCGATGGGAAATCCGCTATCACCGTTTTTGTGCGAACTGTTCATGGCGAATCTGGAGAACAACCTACAAGAACAAGGAATACTACCCCAGAAGTGGTGGAGATACGTCGACGACATTTTCAGCATCATCAACCGAAAGGATCTACCCAGAATTTTGGAAGCGATAAACAACGTGCATAAGGACATCAATTCCTTTAGACCTTCCTTTAGCAATTCGCACGGATTTTTCATTGAGCATTCTTTCGGGAGTCTCTTCAGAACATCCTGTAGGAATTCTTTTAGGAATCCTTCGTCAATTTCAGTAGCAAATCGATTTGGGAATTCATTTATGATTTCCTATTTCACTCTTCAATAATATTCCGGAAGAATTCTTTCAACAAAATTTTCGGGAATATTTCCTGCTGGAATTTAAAGGAAATTTTACATTGTTTCATTGGATAAATTTCTGAGGAAATTTACAAAGGCCTTTCGGGAGGTTTAATACAAGAATCCCTTAGGGAGTTTTCAAATAAATCACTGGGTGACTATTCTGAATTATTCCTGGAGGAGTTCCTAAAAGAATTTCTGGAGGATTTTCTGCAGAAATGTACGCGAAAAACTCAAAAAAGACATCTTTATGGCAATTCCTTATGGTGTGAAAGCAGCTCCTGGTATGCAAGTATGCAAGCTTCGAAAATCACTACACGGATTAAAACAGAACCCGCGATGCTGGAATGAGAAGCTCAATAAAGTACACTCGAATCAACGAGAAGGGGAATGATATGATCTATGTAATTCTCTACGTTGTTGATGAACTGTTAATCATTGTTTCTCTTCAATGATATTCGAGGATGTTAATTAAACACAAGTGACAGTTCCCAAAGTCAATCGTTGCCTTAAAAGAAGGTATGCTCTAGGTATACTGGTAGCAATGACTGCCAGCAATAAGGAAATATTTCAGTTTTATAGCTTTTTGAATTATGAGATGTTTCACAACGTAGGGTTAAAAAGCGATGTATCCTAATAAAGTTATCAGTTAAAGTTGAACCGCCAAACCGTAAGGAATAAAGTGTCTTGAATACTCAAAGTTGAATTTTGTGGTGCATAGTTTTCTCCGAAAGTGACCGTTGTGGATAGTGTCCGAACAATCCGTGTGTGTGACCCCAAAACCCGCCAAAAGCCACGATTCTGCCCTAACATCTTGGTGCCGTGACCAGGATACGGCTTCCTAGAAGCATCTCACGGTTTCCCGCTTGTTTTATTAAATACAAGGCCTAATCTTATTAGGCACTCGGTACGTATTATTCCGAGGTGCGCAGAAGCTTTCCGCGGGTGCTTTGAGATTTTTCCGTTTTTTTTCGGTCCTTCCTATCCGCTGTGGAGCTGCAGAAGTAGTCAACAATAGCTAGTGAGAAAAGACGTCATTAGTAGCCGCTTCCATAGCATCGCCCAATGATTCGCTGGATCCGTCTGGATAGTCGTTACTGTTTTTGAATTGAAATCCAAGGCCTAAACCTAGCCTTGAGAAGTTTAGCAACGCTCCAAGTTCTCTACTCCGTTTGTCCGGCTCAATCTACTGCACGCGACGATCATCCGACTCCACAATGGCGGACGAACGTACGAGTCAACAGCTCGTCAATCGCCGAACTACGCTCACCGCTTCCCTGGGGAGAGCAGAACCCAAGTAGCACACGCAACATCTTCCTAAAAGCACTTTGTTTCTATTCAGTTTCATTAGAGGCATTGGAAAAAACATCAAAGCACGAAAAAGTTGCATCAAGATATCAAAAACGTTCGAATTGTAATCAATGTTTCATTAAAATTGCAATGCAGTACGTGTTTGACATTTGGAAACAAACAAACGAAGAATACTGCACTTCATGTTGCAAACACGAAACAAAATCATTAAGTTGCATATTTTTTACCATGTAACTTTAATGCGTCTTTCAAAATTTAATTGTTTGTTTAAATATGGTTGCAGATAAGTTGAATGTGTCTTCATGTTTAATTTTGCATTGTTCAACGTTTTGACAACTCACAATTTTTTCCTGTGATGGTGCAATCAAGTAACAGGAAACCCCAGTACAAAACTTCACAATCGTATGGTTTTTACGGTGAGTCAGCATGCAGTCCCTTCGAAGTGTTGAATGGTGCTGTGGAAGAGTGAAGGACTATCAATCACAAGATCCATAAATCGAATCCAGTTTTATATTTTTATTCTATTTTTTTTTCGCTGTAGTATTTTGCAACAATATTGCAATTTTACTGCAATCGAAGGATGTTTCCGTAGGCTCCACCTCTTGCGCTTTTTAGATTGCAAGATAGTTATATTGGATGGCACATACGCAAAGATTGTTTCTTACCGAATAGTTGCAACACAGTGAAATGTTCAGTAGTGAAACAATTTGTGCCGCTTGGGAACAATTCATCAAGAAATACGAGGCTGAACGGGATCGAGGCCAGGTCTGCCGTAATCCGGCAAAGTGACGTATACGCCATTTTCCAAAAATGATATTAACGGGTAGTACTCATCGTCCTCTTTAACAGAAAAATGGAAAACATTTATGTTGTAGAAAGGCGCATACGACACTTTTTCAGATTACGGCAAAGGTGAAGCTCTGTATAGAGAATCTTGATACCGTGTGGATGGGACTGGATGACGTGCAAACCCAGCTCGAGGATATGGAGCTAACTAAGGAAGGTATGGCACAAAACCTGTCTTTTCGCTCCAATTATGAGACCCGTTACTTCCAAGTAAAAGCTACCCTCCAATCTTACCTCCCAATGTACCTTCGACAAGCGCAATCCCCAACTATCACCCTCCGGGTTTTCCGGAATCAAGCTACCAACAATTTCTCTGCCGGAGTTCGACGGAGATTATAACCATTGACTCCCATTCAACGACACATTCGTTGCTCTTATCCATTCCAAAGGAGAAGAAGCACAACTAGTCGAATCGATCAGCATTAGCTCTGCCAATTATGCCATCGTCTGGCAATCTCTAATTTCCCGCTACGGCAACGACTACGTCCTC